>NW_027476574.1:0-183025 GCF_051020955.1 Megalopta genalis | reverse complement strand
CATGCTGTTGAAGCTAAATCATGTATATCACAAGTATTTGAAGCTAAACTTTTTTTTCGCATGGATTCGAAGATAAGCCTTCTACTTCGCATTGATTTGAAGCTAAATCATGTGTTTCGCATGGATTATAAGCTAACACGTTTGTTTCGCATGCAGTTGAAGCTAAATCGTGTATATCACAAGTATATAAAGCTGATCCATTTGTTTCGCATGGATTCGAAGATAAGCCTTCCACTTCGCATTGATTTGATGCTAAATCATGTGTTTCGCATGGATTTGAAGCTTACTCGTTTGTTTCGCATGCTGTTGAAGCTAAATCATGTATATCACAAGTATTTGAAGCTAAACCATTTGTTTCGCATGGATACGAAGATAACCCTTCTACTTCGCATTGATTTGAAGCTAAATCATGTGTTTCGCATGGATTATAAGCTAACTCGTTTGTTTCGCATGCAGTTGAAGCTAAATCGTGTATATCACAAGTATTTGAAGCTAAACCATTTGTTTCGCATGGATTCGAAGATAAGCCTTCTACTTCGCATTGATTTGAAGCTAAATCATGTGTTTCGCATGGATTATAAGCTAACTCGTTTGTTTCGCATGCAGTTGTAGCTAAATCATGTATATCACAAGTATTTAAAGCTAAACTATTCGTTTCGCATGGATTCGAAGATAAGTCTTCCACTTCGCATTGATTTGATGCAAAATCATGTGTTTCGCAAGGATTTGAAGCTAACTCGTTTGTTTCGCATGCAGTTGAAGCTGAATCATGTATATCACAAGTATTTGAAGCTAAACTATTCGTTTCGCATGGATTCGAAGATAAGCCTTCTACTTCGCATTGATTTGAAGCTAAATCATGTGTTCCGCATGGATTTTAAGCTAACTCGTTTGTTTCGCATGCTGTTGAAGCTAAATCATGTATATCACAAATATTTGAAGCTATATCATACGTTTCGCATGGATTCCAAGATAACCCTTCTAATTCGCATTGAATTGAATCTAAATCATGTGTCTCGCATGGATTTGAAGCTAACTCGTTTGTTTCGCATGCTGTTGAAGCTAAATCAAGTGTATCAAAAGTATTTGAAGCTAAACCATTTGCTTCGCATGGATTCGAAGATCAGCCTTCTACTTCGCATTGATTTGAAGCTAAATCATGTGTTCCGCATGGATTTTAAGCTAACTCGTTTGTTTCGCATGCAGTTGAAGCTAAATCATGTATATCACAAGTATTTGAAGCTAAACCATTTGTTTCGCATGGATTCGAATATAAGCCTTCTACTTCGCATTGATTTGATGCTAAATCATGTGTTTCGCATGGATTTGAAGCTAGCTCGTTTGTTTCGCATGCTGTTGAAGCTAAATCATGTATATCACAAGTATTTGAAGCTAAACCATTTGTATCGCATGGGATCGAAGATAAGCCTCCTACTTCGCATTGATTTGAAGCTAAATCATGTGTTCCGCATGGAGTTTAAGCTAACTCGTTTGTTTCGCATGCAGTTGAAGCTAAATCATGTATATCACAAGTATTTGCAGCTAAACCATTTGTTTCGCATGGATACGAAGATAAGCCTTCTACTTCGCATTGATTTGAAGTTAAATCATGTGTTTCGCATGGATTTGAATCTAACTCGTTTATTTCGCATGCTGTTGAAGCTAAATCATGTATATCACAAGTATAAGAAGCTAATCCATTTGTTTCTCATGGATTCGAAGATAAACCTTCTACTTCGCATTGATTTGAAGCTAAATCATGTGTTTCGCTTGGATTTGAAGCTAACTCGTTTTTTTCGCTAGTAGTTGAAGCTAAATCATGCATATCACAAGTATTTGAAGCTAAACCATTTGTTTCGCATGGATTCGAAGATAAGCCTTCTACTTCGCATTGATTTTAATACAAATCATGTGTTTCGCATGGATTTGAAGCTAACTCGTTTGTTTCGCATGCAGTTGAAGCTGAATCATGTATATCACAAGTATTTGAAGCTAAACTATTCGTTTCGCATGGATTCGAAGATAAGCCTTCTACTTCGCATTGATTTGAAGCTAAATCACGTGTTTCGCATGGATTATAAGCTAACTCGTTTGTTTCGCATGCAGTTGAAGCTAAATCGTGTATATCACAAGTATATGAAGCTGATCCATTTGTTTCGCATGGATTCGAAGATAAGCCTTACACTTCCCATTGATTTGATGCTAAATCATGCGTTTCGCATGGATTTGAAGCTAACTGGTTTGTTTCGCATGCTGTTGAAGCTAAATCATGTATATCACAAGTATTTGAAGCTAAACCATTTGTTTCGCATGGATTCGAAGATAAGCCTTCTACTTCGCATTGATTTGAAGCTAAATTATGTGTTTCGCTTGGTTTTGAAGCTAACTCGTTTGTTTCGCATGCAGTTGAAGCTAAATCATGTATATCACAAGTATTTGAAGCTAAACCATTTGTTTCGCATGGATTCGAAGATAAGCCTTCTACTTCGCATTGATTTTAATCTAAATCATGTGTTTCGCATGGATTTGAAGCTAACTCGTTTGTTTCGCATGCAGTTGAAGCTAAATCGTGTATATCACAAGTATATGAAGCTGATCCATTTGTTTCGCATTGGATTCGAAGATAAGCCTTACACTTCCCATTGATTTGATGCTAAATCATGCGTTTCGCATGGATTTGAAGCTAACTGGTTTGTTTCGCATGCTGTTGAAGCTAAATCATGTATATCACAAGTATTTGAAGCTAAACCATTTGTTTCGCATGGATTCGAAGATAAGCCTTCTACTTCGCATTGATTTGAAGCTAAATCATGTGTTTCGCATGGATTAGAAGCTAACTCGTTTGTTTCGCATGCAGTTGAAGCTAAATCATGTATATCACAAGTATTTGCAGCTAAACCATTTGTTACGCATGGATTCGAAGATCAGCCTTCTACTTCGCATTGATTTGATGCTAAATGATGTGTTTCGCTTGGATTTGAAGCTAACTCGTTTTTTTCGCATGCTGTTGAAGCTAAATCATGTATATCACAAGTATTTGTAGCTAAACTATTCGTTTCGCATGGATTCGAAGATAAGCCTTCCACTTCGCATTGATTTGAAGATAAATCATGTGTTTCGCTTGGATTTGAATATAACTCATTTGTTTCGCATGCTGTTGAAGCTAAATCATGTATATCACAAGTATTTGAAGCTAAACCATTTGCTTCGCATGGATTCGAAGATCAGCCTTCTACTTCGCATTGATTTGATGCTAAATCATGTGTTTCGCATGGATTTGAAGCTAACTCGTTTGTTTCGCATGCTGTTGAAGCTAAATCATGTATATCACAAGTATTTGATGCTATATTATACGTTTCGCATGGATTCCAAGATAACCCTTCTAATTCGCATTGATTTGAATCTAAATCATGTGTTTCGCATGGATTTGAAGCTAACTCGTTTGTTTCGCATGCTGTTGAAGCTAAATCATGTATATCACAAGTATTTGCAGCTAAACCATTTGTTACGCATGGATTCGAAAATCAGCCTTCTACTTCGCATTGATTTGATGCTAAATCATGTGTTTCGAATGGATTTGAAGCTAACTCGTTTGTTTCGCATGCTGTTGAAGCTAAATCATGTATATCACAAGTATTTGAAGCTAAACCATTTGTATCGCATGGGATCGAAGATAAGCCTCCTACTTCGCATTGATTTGAAGCTAAATCATGTGTTTCGCATGGATTTGAAGCTAACTCGTTTGTTTCGGATGCTGTTGAAGCTAAATCATGTATATCACAAGTATTTGAAGCTATATCATACGTTTCGCATGCATTCCAAGATAACCCTTCTAATTCGCATTGATTTGAAGATAAATCATGTGTTTCGCTTGGATTTGAAGCTAGCTCATTTTTTTCGCATGCAGTTGTAGCTAAATCATGTATATCACAAGTATTTGAAGCTAAACCATTTGTTTCGCATGGATTCGAAGATAAGCCTTCTACTTCGCATTGATTTTAATCTAAATCATGTGTTTCGCATGGATTTAAAGCTAACTCGTTTGTTTCGCATGTAGTTGAAGCTGAATCATGTATATCACAAGTATTTGAAGCTAAACTATTCGTTTCGCATGCATTCCAAGATAACCCTTCTAATTCGCATTGATTTGATGCTAAAACATGTGTTTCGCAAGGATGTGAAGCTAACTCGTTTGTTTCGCATGATGTTGAAGCTAACTGAAGTGTATCAAAAGTATTTGAAGCTAAACCATTTGCTTCGCATGGATTCGAAGATAAGCCTTCTACCTCGCATTGATTTTAATCTAAATCATGTCTTTCGCATGGATTTAAAGCTAACTCGTTTGTTTTGCATGCAGTTGAAGCTGAATCATGTATATCACAAGTATTTGAAGCTAAACTATTCGTTTCGCATGGATTCGAAGATAAGCCTTTCACTTCGCATAAATTCATGTGTTTCGCATGGATTTGAAGCTAACTATCGTCTGTTTCTGCAATGCTGTATTGAAGCTAAATCATGTAAACCACAAGTATTTGAAGGTATATCATACGTTTCGCATGCATTCCAAGATAACCCTTCTAATTCGCATTGATTTGTAAGATAAATCATGTGTTTTCGCTTGGATTTGAAGCTAACTCGTTTGTTTCGCATGCTGTTGAAGCTAAATCATGTATATCACAAGTATTTGAAGCTATATCATACGTTTTCGCATGGATTCCAAGATAACCCTTCTAATTCGCATTGATTTGAATCTAAATCCATGTGTTTCGCATGGATTTGAAGCTAACTCGTTTGTTTCGCATGCTGTTGAAGCTAACTCAAGTGGACCACAAGTATTTGAAGCTAAACCATTTGCTTCGCATGGATTCGAAGTTAACTCGTTTGTTTCGCATGCTGTTGAAGCTAAATCATGTATATCACAAGTATTTGAAGCTAAACCATTTGTTTCGCATGGATACGAAGATAACCCTTCTACTTCGCATTGATTTGAAGCTAAATCATGTGTTTTCGCATGGATTATAAGCTAACTCGTTTGTTTCGCATGCAGTTGAAGCTAAATCGTGTATATCACAAGTATTTGAAGCTAAACCATTTGTTTCGCATGGATTCGAAGATAAGCCTTCTACTTCGCATTGATTTGAAGCTAAATCATGTGTTTCGCATGGATTATAAGCTAACTCGTTTGTTTCGCATGCAGTTGTAGCTAAATCATGTATATCACAAGTATTTAAAGCTAAACTATTCGTTTCGCATGGATTCGAAGATAAGTCTTCCACTTCGCATTGATTTGATGCAAAATCATGTGTTTCGCAAGGATTTGAAGCTAACTCGTTTGTTTCGCATGCAGTTGAAGCTGAATCATGTATATCACAAGTATTTGAAGCTAAACTATTCGTTTCGCATGGATTCGAAGATAAGCCTTCTACTTCGCATTGATTTGAAGCTAAATCATGTGTTCCGCATGGATTTTAAGCTAACTCGTTTGTTTCGCATGCTGTTGAAGCTAAATCATGTATATCACAAATATTTGAAGCTATATCATACGTTTCGCATGGATTCCAAGATAACCCTTCTAATTCGCATTGAATTGAATCTAAATCATGTGTCTCGCATGGATTTGAAGCTAACTCGTTTGTTTCGCATGCTGTTGAAGCTAAATCAAGTGTATCAAAAGTATTTGAAGCTAAACCATTTGCTTCGCATGGATTCGAAGATCAGCCTTCTACTTCGCATTGATTTGAAGCTAAATCATGTGTTTCGCATGGATTTGAATCTAACTCGTTTGTTTCGCATGCTGTTGAAGCTAAATCATGTATATCGCTAGTATTTGAAGCTAAACCATTTGCTTCGCATGGATTCGAAGATCAGCCTTCTACTTCGCATTGATTTGATGCTAAATCATGTGTTTCGCATGGATTTGAAGCTTACTCGTTTGTTTCGCATGCTGTTGAAGCTAAATCATGTATATCACAAGTATTTGAAGCTATATCATATGTTTCGTATGGTTTCGAAGATAACCCTTCTAATTCGCATTGATTTGAGGCTAAATCATGTGTTTCGCATGGATTTGAAGCTAACTCGTTTGTTTCGCATGCTGTTGAAGCTAAATCAAGTGTATCACAAGTATTTGAAGCTGAACCATTTGTTACGCATGAATTCGAAGATCAGCCTTCTACTTCGCATTGATTTGAAGCTAAATCATGTGTTTCGCATGGATTTTAAGCTAACTCGTTTTTTCGCATGCTGTTGAAGCTAAATCAAGTGTATCACAAGTATTTGAAGCTAAACCATTTGTTTCGCAGGGATTCGAAGATCAGCCTTCTACTTCGCATTGATTAGATGCTAAATCATGTGTTTGGAATGGATTTGAATCTAACTCGTTTATTTCGCATGCAGTTGAAGCTAAATCATGTATATCACAAGTATTTGAAGCTATATCATTTGTTTCGCATGGATTCGAAGATAACCCTTCTAATTCGCATTGATTTGAGGCTAAATCATGTGTTTCGCTTGGATTTGAAGCTAACTCGTTTTTTCGCTAGTAGTTGAAGCTAAATCATGCATATCACAAGTATTTGAAGCTAAACCATTTGGTTCGCATTTATTCGAAGCTAAGCCATCTACATCGCATTGATTTGAGGCTAAATCATGTGTTTCGCTTGGTTTTGAAGCTAACTCGTTTTTTTCGCATGCAGTTGTAGCTAAATCATGTATATCACATGTATTTGAAGCTAAACCATTTGCTTCGCATGGATTCGAAGATCAGCCTTCTACTTCGCATTGATTTGATGCTAAATCATGTGTTTCGCATGGATTTGAAGCTAACTCGTTTGTTTCGCATGCTGTTGAAGCTAAATCATGTATATCACAAGTATTTGAAGCTATATCATACGTTTCGCATGGATTCCAAGATAACCCTTCTAATTCGCATTGATTTGAATCTAAATCATGTGTTTCGCATGGATTTGAAGCTAACTCGTTTGTTTCGCATGCTGTTGAAGCTAAATCATGTATATCACAAGTATTTGAAGCTAAACCATTTGTTTCGCATGGATTTGAAGATCTGTCTTCTACTTCGCATTGATTTGAATCTAAATCATGTGTTTCGCTTGGATTTGAAGCTAACTCGTTTGTTTCGCATGCTTTTGTAGCTAAATCATGTACATCACATGTATTTGAAGCTAAACCATTTGTATCGCATGGAATCGAAGATAAGCCTCATACTTCGCTTTGATTTGAAGCTAAATCATCTGTTCGCATGGATTTGAAACTAACTTGTTTGATTCGCGAGCATTTGAAGCTAAATCAAGCGTATCACAAGTATTTGAAGCTAAACCATTTGTTTCGCATGGATTCGAAGATCAGCCTTCTACATCGCATTGATTTGCTGCTAAATCATGTGTTTCGCATGGATTTGAAGCTAACTCGTTTGTTTCGCATGCTGTTGAAGCTAACTCAAGTGGACCACAAGTATTTGAAGCTAAACCATTTGCTTCGCATGGATTCGAAGTTAACTCGTTTGTTTCGCATGCAGTTGAAGCTAAATCACGTATATCAGAAGTATTTGCAGCTAAACCATTTGTTTCGCATGGATACGAAGATAAGCCTTCTACTTCGCATTGATTTGAAGCTAAATCATGTGTTTCGCATGGATTTGAATCTAACTCGTTTGTTTCGCATGCTGTTGAAGCTAAATCATGTATATCGCAAGTATTTGAAGCTAAACCATTTGCTTCGCATGGATTCGAAGATCAGCCTTCTACTTCGCATTGATTTGAAGCTAAATCATGTGTTTCGCATGGATTATAAGCTAACTCGTTTGTTTCGCATGCTGTTGAAGCTAAATCAAGTGTATCACAAGTATTAGAAGCTAAACCATTTGTTTCGCGTGGATTCGAAGATCAGCCTTCTACTTCGTATTGATTAGATGCTAAATCATGTGTTTCGAATGGATTTGAAGCTAACTCGTTTGTTTCGCATGCTGTTGAAGCTAAATCATGTATATCACAAGTATTTGAAGCTATATCATATGTTTCGTATGGTTTCGAAGATAACCCTTCTAATTCGCATTGATTTGAGGCTAAATCATGTGTTTCGCATGGATTTGAAGATAACTCGTTTGTTTCGCATGCTGTTGAAGCTAAATCATGTATATCACAAGTATTTGAAGCTAAACCATTTGTTACGCATGAATTCGAAGATCAGCCTTCTACTTCGCATTGATTTGAAGCTAAATCATGTGTTTCGCATGGATTTTAAGCTAACTCGTTTTTTCGCATGCTGTTGAAGCTAAATCAAGTGTATCACAAGTATTTGAAGCTAAACCATTTGTTTCGCAGGGATTCGAAGATCAGCCTTCTACATCGCATTGATTAGATGCTAAATCATGTGTTTCGAATGGATTTGAAGCTAACTCCATTGTTTCACATGCTGTTGAAGCTAAATCATGTATATCACAAGTATTTGAAGCTATATCATATGTTTCGCATGGATTCGAAGATAACCCTCCTAATTCGCATTGATTTGAGGCTAAATCATGTGTTTCGCATGGATTTGAAGCTAACGCGTTTGTTTCGCATGCAGTTGTAGTTAAATCATGTATATCACAAGTATTTGAAGCTAAACCATTTGTTTCGCATGGATTCGAAGATAATCCATCTACTTCGCATTGATTTGAAGCTAAATCATGTGTTTCGCATGGATTTGAATCTTACTCGTTTGTTTCGCATGCAGTTGAAGCTAAATCATGTATATCACAAGTATTTGAAGCTAAACCATTTGATTCGCACGGATTTGAAGCCAAGCCTCCTACTTCGCATTGATTTGAGGCTAAATCATGTGTTTCGCATGGATTTAAAGCTAACTCGTTTGTTTCGCTTGCAGTTGAAGCTAAATCATGTATATCACTAGTATTTGAAGCTAAACCATTTGTTTCGCATGGATTCGAAGATAAGCCTTCTACTTCGCATTGATTTTAATCTAAATCATGTGTTTCGCATGGATTTGAATCTAACTCGTTTGTTTCGCATGCTTTTGTAGCTAAATCATGTACATCACATGTATTTGAAGCTAAACCATTTGTATCGCATGGAATCGAAGATAAGCCTCATACTTCGCATTGATTTGAAGCTAAATCATGTGTTCGCATGGATTTGAAACTAACTTGTTTGATTCGCGAGCATTTGAAGCTAAATCAAGCGTATCACAAGTATTTGAAGCTAAACCATTTGTTTCGCATGGATACGAAGATAAGCCTTCTACTTCGCATTGATTTGAAGCTAAATCATGTGTTTCGCATGGATTTGAATCTAACTCGTTTGTTTCGCATGCTGTTGAAGCTAAATCATGTATATCGCAAGTATTTGAGCTAAACCATTTGCTTCGCATGGATTCGAAGATCAGCCTTCTACTTCGCATTGATTTGATGCTAAATCATGTGTTTCGCATGGATTTGAAGCTTACTCGTTTGTTTCGCATGCTGTTGAAGCTAAATCATGTATATCACAAGTATTTGAAGCTAAACCATTTGTTTCGCATGGATACGAAGATAACCCTTCTACTTCGCATTGATTTGAAGCTAAATCATGTGTTTCGCATGGATTATAAGCTAACTCGTTTGTTTCGCATGCTGTTGAAGCTAAATCAAGTGTATCACAAGTATTAGAAGCTAAACCATTTGTTTCGCGTGGATTCGAAGATCAGCCTTCTACTTCGTATTGATTAGATGCTAAATCATGTGCTTCGAATGGATTTGAAGCTAACTCGTTTGTTTCGCATGCTGTTGAAGCTAAATCCTGTATATCACAAGTATTTGAAGCTAAACCATTTGTTACGCATGAATTCGAAGATCAGCCTTCTACTTCGCATTGATTTGAAGCTAAATCATGTGTTTCGCATGGATTTTAAGCTAACTCGTTTTTTCGCATGCTGTTGAAGCTAAATCAAGTGTATCACAAGTATTTGAAGCTAAACCATTTGCTTCGCATGGATTCGAAGATCAGCCTTCTACTTCGCATTGATTTGAAGCTAAATCATGTGTTCCGCATGGATTTTAAGCTAACTCGTTTGTTTCGCATGCAGTTGAAGCTAAATCATGTATATCACAAGTATTTGAAGCTAAACCATTTGTTTCACATGGATTCGAAGATAAGCCTTCTACTTCGCATTGATTTGATGCTAAATCATGTGTTTCGCATGGATTTGAAGCTAGCTCGTTTGTTTCGCATGCTATTGAAGCTAAATCATGTATATCACAAGTATTTGAAGCTAAACCATTTGTATTACATGGGATCGAAGATAAGCCTCCTACTTCGCATTGATTTGAAACTAAATCATGTGTCGCGCATGGATTTTAAGCTAACTCGTTTGTTTCGCATGCAGTTGAAGCTAAATCATGTATATCACAAGTATTTGCAGCTAAACCATTTGTTTCGCATGGATACGAAGATAAGCCTTCTACTTCGCATTGATTTGAAGTTGAATCATGTGTTTCGCATGGATTTGAATCTAACTCGTTTATTTCGCATGCTGTTGAAGCTAAATCATGTATATCACAAGTATAAGAAGCTAATCCATTTGTTTCGCATGGATTCGAAGATAAGCCTTCTACTTCGCATTGATTTGAAGCTAAATCATGTGTTTCGCTTGGATTTGAAGCTAACTCGATTTTTTCGCTAGTAGTTGAAGCTAAATCATGCATATCACAAGTATTTGAAGCTAAACCATTTGTTTCGCATGGATTCGAAGATAAGTCTTCTACTTCGCATTGATTTTAATATAAATCATGTGTTTCGCATGGATTATAAGCTAACTCGTTTGTTTCGCATGCAGTTGAAGCTAAATCGTGTATATCACAAGTATATGAAGCTGATCCATTTGTTTCGCATGGATTCGAAGATAAGCCTTACACTTCGCATTGATTTGATGCTAAATCATGCGTTTCGCATGGATTTGAAGCTAACTGGTTTGTTTCGCATGCTGTTGAAGCTAAATCATGTATATCACAAGTATTTGAAGCTAAACCATTTGTTTCGCATGGATTCGAAGATAAGCCTTCTACTTCGCATTGATTTTAATCTAAATCATGTGTTTCGCAAGGATTTTAAGCTAACTCGTTTGTTTCGGATGCTGTTGAAGCTAAATCATGTATATCACAAGTATTTGAAGCTATATCATTTGTTTCGCATGGATTCGAAGATAACCCTTCTAATTCGCATTGATTTGAGGCTAAATCATGTGTTTCGCTTGGATTTGAAGCTAACTCGTTTTTTTTCGCTAGTAGTTGAAGCTAAATCATGCATATCACAAGTATTTGAAGCTAAACCATTTGTTTCGCATGGATTCGAAAATAAGCCTTCTACTTCGCATTGATTTTAATCTAAATCATGTGTTTCGCATGGATTTGAAGCTAACTCGTTTGTTTCGCATGCAGTTGAAGCTGAATCATGTATATCACAAGTATTTGAAGCTAAACTATTCGTTTCGCATGGATTCGAAGATAAGCCTTCTACTTCGCATTGATTTGAAGCTAAATCATGTGTTTCGCATGGATTATAAGCTAACTCGTTTGTTTCGCATGCAGTTGAAGCTAAATCGTGTATATCACAAGTATATGAAGCTGATCCATTTGTTTCGCATGGATTCGAAGATAAGCCTTCCACTTCGCATTGATTTGATGCTAAATCATGTGTTTCGCATGGATTTGAAGCTAACTCGTTTGTTTCGCATGCTGTTGAAGCTAACTCAAGTGGATAACAAGTATTTGAAGCTAAACCATTTGCTTCGCATGGATTCGAAGTTAACTCGTTTGTTTCGCATGCAGTTGAAGCTAAATCACGTATATCAGAAGTATTTGCAGCTAAACCATTTGTTTCGCATGGATACGAAGATTATCCTTCTACTTCGCATTGATTTGAAGCTAAATCATGTGTTTCGCATGGATTTGAATCTAACTCGTTTGTATCGCATGCTGTTGAAGCTAAATCATGTATATCGCAAGTATTTGAAGCTAAACCATTTGCTTCGCATGGATTCGAAGATCAGCCTTCTACTTCGCATTGATTTGATGCTAAATCATGTGTTTCGCATGGATTTGAAGCTTACTCGTACGTTTCGCATGCTGTTGAAGCTGAATCATGTATATCACAAGTATTTGAAGCTAAACTATTCGTTTCGCATGGATTCGAAGATAAGCCTTCCACTTCGCATTGATTTGAAGATAAATAATGTTTTTCGCTTGGATTTGAATATAACTCATTTGTTTCGCATGCTGTTGAAGCTAAATCATGTATATCACATGTATTTGAAGCTAAACCATTTGCTTTGCATGGATTCGAAGATCAGCCTTCTACTTCGCATTGATTTGATGCTAAATCATGTGTTTCGCATGGATTTGAAGCCTAACTCGTTTGTTTCGCATGCTGTTGAATCTAAATCATGTATATCACAAGTATTTGAAGCTATATCATACGTTTCGCATGGATTCCAAGATAACCCTTCTAATTCGCATTGAATTGAATCTAAATCATGTGTTTCGCATGGATTGAAGCTAACTCGTTTGTTTCGCATGCTGTTGAAGCTAAATCAAGTGTATCAAAAGTATTTGAAGCTAAACCATTTGCTTCGCATGGATTCGAAGATCAGCCTTCTACTTCGCATTGATTTGATGCTAAATCATGCGTTTCGCATGGATTTGAAGCTAACTGGTTTGTTTCGCATGCTGTTGAAGCTAAATCATGTATATCACAAGTATTTGAAGCTAAACTTTTTTTTCGCATGGATTCGAAGATAAGCCTTCTACTTCGCATTGATTTGAAGCTAAATCATGTGTTTCGCATGGATTATAAGCTAACTCGTTTGTTTCGCATGCAGTTGAAGCTAAATCGTGTATATCACAAGTATATAAAGCTGATCCATTTGTTTCGCATGGATTCGAAGATAAGCCTTCCACTTCGCATTGATTTGATGCTAAATCATGTGTTTCGCATGGATTTGAAGCTAACTCGTTTGTTTCGCATGCTGTTGAAGCTAACTCAAGTGGATCACAAGTATTTGAAGCTAAACCATTTGCTTCGCATGGATTCGAAGTTAACTCGTTTGTTTCGCATGCAGTTGAAGCTAAATCACGTATATCAGAAGTATTTGCAGCTAAACCATTCGTTTCGCATGGATACGAAGATAAGCCTTCTACTTCGCATTGATTTGATGCTAAATCATGTGTTTCGCATGGATTTGAAGCTTACTCGTTTGTTTCGCATGCTGTTGAAGCTAAAACATGTATATCACAAGTATTTGAAGCTAAACCATTTGTTTCGCATGGATACGAAGATAACCCTTCTACTTCGCATTGATTTGAAGCTAAATCATGTGTTTCGCATGGATTATAAGCTAACTCGTTTGTTTCGCATGCAGTTGAAGCTAAATCGTGTATATCACAAGTATTTGAAGCTAAACCATTTGTTTCGCTTGGATTCGAAGATAAGCCTTCTACTTCGCATTGATTTGAAGCTAAATCATGTGTTTCGCATGGATTATAAGCTAACTCGTTTGTTTCGCATGCAGTTGTAGCTAAATCATGTATATCACAAGTATTTAAAGCTAAACTATTCGTTTCGCATGGATTCGAAGATAAGTCTTCCACTTCGCATTGATTTGATGCAAAATCATGTGTTTCGCAAGGATTTGAAGCTAACTCGTTTGTTTCGCATGCAGTTGAAGCTGAATCATGTATATCACAAGTATTTGAAGCTAAACTATTCGTTTCGCATGGATTCGAAGATAAGCCTTCTACTTCGCATTGATTTGAAGCTAAATCATGTGTTCCGCATGGATTTTAAGCTAACTCGTTTGTTTCGCATGCTGTTGAAGCTAAATCATGTATATCACAAGTATTTGAAGCTATATCATACGTTTCGCATGGATTCCAAGATAACCCTTCTAATTCGCATTGAATTGAATCTAAATCATGTGTCTCGCATGGATTTGAAGCTAACTCGTTTGTTTCGCATGCTGTTGAAGCTAAATCAAGTGTATCAAAAGTATTTGAAGCTAAACCATTTGCTTCGCATGGATTCGAAGATCAGCCTTCTACTTCGCATTGATTTGAAGCTAAATCATGTGTTCCGCATGGATTTTAAGCTAACTCGTTTGTTTCGCATGCAGTTGAAGCTAAATCATGTATATCACAAGTATTTGAAGCTAAACCATTTGTTTCGCATGGATTCGAAGATAAGCCTTCTACTTCGCATTGATTTGATGCTAAATCATGTGTTTCGCATGGATTTGAAGCTAGCTCGTTTGTTTCGCATGCTGTTGAAGCTAAATCATGTATATCACAAGTATTTGAAGCTAAACCATTTGTATCGCATGGGATCGAAGATAAGCCTCCTACTTCGCATTGATTTGAAGCTAAATCATGTGTTCCGCATGGATTTTAAGCTAACTCGTTTGTTTCGCATGCAGTTGAAGCTAAATCATGTATATCACAAGTATTTGCAGCTAAACCATTTGTTTCGCATGGATACGAAGATAAGCCTTCTACTTCGCATTGATTTGAAGTTAAATCATGTGTTTCGCATGGATTTGAATCTAACTCGTTTATTTCGCATGCTGTTGAAGCTAAATCATGTATATCACAAGTATAAGAAGCTAATCCATTTGTTTCGCATGGATTCGAAGATAAACCTTCTACTTCGCATTGATTTGAAGCTAAATCATGTGTTTCGCTTGATTTGAAGCTAACTCGTTTTTTTCGCTAGTAGTTGAAGCTAAATCATGCATATCACAAGTATTTGAAGCTAAACCATTTGTTTCGCATGGATTCGAAGATAAGCCTTCTACTTCGCATTGATTTGTAAGCTAAATCATGTGTTTCGCTTGGTTTTGAAGCTAACTCGTTTGTTTCGCATGCAGTTGAAGCTAAATCATGTATATCACAAGTATTTGAAGCTAAACCATTTGTTTCGCATGGATTCGAAGATAAGCCTTCTACTTCGCATTGATTTTAATCTAAATCATGTGTTTCGCATGGATTTGAAGCTAACTCGTTTTTTTCGCATGCTGTTGAAGCTAAATCATGTATATCACAAGTATTTGAAGCTAAACTATTCGTTTCGCATGGATTCGAAGATAAGCCTTCCACTTCGCATTGATTTGAAGATAAATCATGTGTTTCGCTTGGATTATAAGCTAACTCGTTTGTTTCGCATGCAGTTGTAGCTAAATCATGTATATCACAAGTATTTAAAGCTAAACTATTCGTTTCGCATGGATTCGAAGATAAGTCTTCCACTTCGCATTGATTTGATGCAAAATCATGTGTTTCGCAAGGGATTTGAAGCTAACTCGCTTTGTTTTCGCATGCAGTTGAAGCTGAATCATGTATATCACAAGTATTTGAAGCTAAACTATTCGTTTCGCATGGATTCGAAGATAAGCCTTCTACTTCGCATTGATTTGAAGCTAAATCATGTGTTCCGCATGGATTTTAAGCTAACTCGTTTGTTTTCGCATGCTGTTGAAGCTAAATCATGTATATCACAAGTATTTGAAGCTATATCATACGTTTCGCATGGATTCCAAGATAACCGTTCTAATTCGCATTGAATTGAATCTAAATCATGTGTCTCGCATGGATTTGAAGCTAACTCGTTTGTTTCGCATGCTGTTGAAGCTAAATCAAGTGTATCAAAAGTATTTGAAGCTAAACCATTTGCTTCGCATGGATTCGAAGATCAGCCTTCTACTTCGCATTGATTTGAAGCTAAATCATGTGTTCCGCATGGATTTTAAGCTAACTCGTTTGTTTCGCATGCAGTTGAAGCTAAATCATGTATATCACAAGTATTTGAAGCTAAACCATTTGTTTCGCATGGGATTCGAAGATAAGCCTTCTACTTCGCATTGATTTTGATGCTAAATCATGTGTTTCGCATGGATTTGAAGCTAGCTCGTTTGTTTCGCATGCTGTTGAAGCTAAATCATGTATATCACAAGTATTGAAGCTAAACCATTTGTATCGCATGGGATCGAAGATAAGCCTCCTACTTCGCATTGATTTGAAGCTAAATCATGTGTTCCGCATGGATTTTAAGCTAACTCGTTTGTTTCGCATGCAGTTGAAGCTAAATCATGTATATCACAAGTATTTGCAGCTAAACCATTTGTTTCGCATGGATACGAAGATAAGCCTTCTACTTCGCATTGATTTGAAGTTAAATCATGTGTTTCGCATGGATTTGAATCTAACTCGTTTATTTCGCATGCTGTTGAAGCTAAATCATGTATATCACAAGTATAAGAAGCTAATCCATTTGTTTCGCATGGATTCGAAGATAAACCTTCTACTTCGCATTGATTTGAGCTAAATCATGTGTTTTCGCTTGGATTTGAAGCTAACTCGTTTTTTTCGCTAGTAGTTGAAGCTAAATCATGCATATCACAAGTATTTGAAGCTAAAACCATTTGTTTCGCATGGATTCGAAGATAAGCCTTCTACTTCGCATTGATTTTAATACAAATCATGTGTTTCGCATGATTTGAAGCTAACTCGTTTGTTTCGCATGCAGTTGAAGCTGAATCATGTATATCACAAGTATTTGAAGCTAAACTATTCGTTTCGCATGGATTCGAAGATAAGCCTTCTACTTCGCATTGATTTGAAGCTAAATCATGTGTTTCGCATGGATTATAAGCTAACTCGTTGTTTCGCATGCAGTTGAAGCTAAATCGTGTATATCACAAGTATATGAAGCTGATCCATTTGTTTCGCATGGATTCGAAGATAAGCCTTACACTTCCCATTGATTTGATGCTAATCATGCGTTTCGCATGGATTTGAAGCTAACCTGGTTTGTTTCGCATGCTGTTGAAGCTAAATCATGTATATCACAAGTATTTGAAGCTAAACCATTTGTTTCGCATGGATTCGAAGATAAGCCTTCTACTTCGCATTGATTTGAAGCTAAATCATGTGTTTCGCTTGGTTTTGAAGCTAACTCGTTTGTTTCGCATGCAGTTGAAGCTAAATCATGTATATCACAAGTATTTGAAGCTAAACCATTTGTTTCGCATGGATTCGAAGATAAGCCTTCTACTTCGCATTGATTTTAATCTAAATCATGTGTTTCGCATGGATTTGAAGCTAACTCGTTTTTTTCGCATGCTGTTGAAGCTAAATCATGTATATCACAAGTATTTGAAGCTAACTATTCGTTTCGCATGGATTCGAAGATAAGCCTTCCACTTCGCATTGATTTGAAGATAAATCATGTGTTTCGCTTGGATTTGAATATAACTCATTTGTTTCGCATGCTGTTGAAGCTAAATCATGTATATCACAAGTATTTGAAGCTAAACCATTTGCTTCGCATGGATTCGAAGATCAGCCTTCTACTTCGCATTGATTTGATGCTAAATCATGTGTTTCGCATGGATTGAAGCTAACTCGTTTGTTTCGCATGCTGTTGAAGCTAAATCATGTATATCACAAGTATTTGATGCTATATCATACGTTTCGCATGGATTCCAAGATAACCCTTCTAATTCGCATTGATTTGAATCTAAATCATGTGTTTCGCATGGATTTGAAGCTAACTCGTTTGTTTCGCATGCAGTTGAAGCTAAATCGTGTATATCACAAGTATATGAAGCTGATCCATTTGTTTCGCATTGGATTCGAAGATAAGCCTTACACTTCCCATTGATTTGATGCTAAATCATGCGTTTCGCATGGATTTGAAGCTAACAGGTTTGTTTCGCATGCTGTTGAAGCTAAATCATGTATATCACAAGTATTTGAAGCTAAACCATTTGTTTCGCATGGATTCGAAGATAAGCCTTCTACTTCGCATTGATTTGAAGCTAAATCATGTGTTTCGCATGGATTAGAAGCTAACTCGTTTGTTTCGCATGCAGTTGAAGCTAAATCATGTATATCACAAGTATTTGCAGCTAAACCATTTGTTACGCATGGATTCGAAGGATCAGCCTTCTACTTCGCATTGATTTGATGCTAAATCATGTGGTTTCGCATGGATTTGAAGCTAACTCGTTTGTTTCGCATGCTGTTGAAGCTAAATCATGTATATCACAAGTATTTGAAGCTAAACCATTTGTATCGCATAGGATCGAAGATAAGCCTCCTACTTCGCATTGATTTGAAGCTAAATCATGTGTTTCGCATGGATTTGAAGCTAACTCGTTTTTTTCGCATGCTGTTGAAGCTAAATCATGTATATCAGAAGTATTTGAAGCTATATCATACGTTTCGCATGGATTCCAAGACAACCCTTCTAATTCGCATTGATTTGAAGCTAAATCAGTGTTTCGCATGGATTTGAAGCTAACTCGTTTGTTTCGCATGCTGTTGAAGCTAAATCATGTATATCACAAGTATTTGAAGCTAAACCATTTGTTACGCCATGGATTCGAAGATCAGCCTGCTACTTAGCATTGATTTGATGCTAAATCATGTGTTTCGCATGGATTTTGAAGCTAATTCGTTTGTTTCGCATGCTGTTGAAGCTAAATCATGTATATCACAGGTATTTGAAGCTAAACTATTTGTATCGCATGGGATCGAAGATAAGCCTCCTACTTCGCATTGATTTGAAGCTAAATCATGTGTTCCGCATGGATTTTAAGCTAACTCGTTTGTTTCGCATGCAGTTGAAGCTAATCATGTATATCACAAGTATTTGAAGCTAAACCATTTGTTTCGCATGGATTCGAAAATAAGCCTTCTACTTCGCATTGATTTTAATCTAAATCATGTGTTTCGCATGGATTTGAAGCTAACTCGTTTGTTTCGCATGCAGTTGAAGCTGAATCATGTATATCACAAGTATTTGAAGCTAAACTATTCGTTTCGCATGGATTCGAAGATAAGTCTTCCACTTCGCATTGATTTGATGCTAAATCATGTGTTTCGCAAGGATTTGAAGCTAACTCGTTGTGTTCGCATGATGTTGAAGCTAACTCAAGTGTATCAAAAGTATTTGAAGCTAAACCATTGCTTCGCATGGATTCGAAGATAAGCCTTCTACTTCGCATTGATTTTAATCTAAATCATGTCTTTCGCATGGATTTAAAGCTAACTCGTTTGTTTCGAATGCAGTTGAAGCTGAATCATGTATATCACAAGTATTTGAAGCTAAACTATTCGTTTCGCATGGATTCGAAGGTAAGCCTTCCACTTCGCATTGATTTGATGCTAAATCATGTGTTCCGCATGGATTTTAAGCTAACTCGTTTGTTTCGCATGCAGTTGAAGCTAAATCATGTATATCACAAGTATTTGAAGCTAACCATTTGCTTCGCATGGATTCGAAGATCAGCCTTCTACTTCGCATTGATTTGATGTTAAATCATGTGTTTCGCATGGATTTGAAGCTAACTCGTCTGTTTCGCATGCTGTTGAAGCTAAATCATGTATATCACAAGTATTTGAAGCTATATCATACGTTTCGCATGCATTCCAAGATAACCCTTCTAATTCGCATTGATTTGATGCTAAAACATGTGTTTCGCAAGGATTTGAAGCTAACTCGTTTGTTTCGCATGATGTTGAAGCTAACTGAAGTGTATCAAAAGTATTTGAAGCTAAACCATTTGCTTCGCATGGATTCGAAGATAAGCCTTCTACTTCGCATTGATTTTAATCTAAATCACGTCTTTCGCATGGATTTAAAGCTAACTCGTTTGTTTTGCATGCAGTTGAAGCTGAATCATGTATATCACAAGTATTTGGAGCTAAACTATTCGTTTCGCATGGATTCGAAGATAAGCCTTCCACTTCGCATTGATTTGATGATAAATCATGTGTTCCGCATGGATTTTAAGCTAACTCGTTTGTTTCGCATGCAGTTGAAGCTAAATCATGTATATCACAAGTATTTGAAGCTAAACCATTTGCTTCGCATGGATTCGAAGATCAGCCTTCTACTTCGCATTGATTTGATGTTAAATCATGTGTTTCGCATTGATTTGAAGCTAACTCGTCTGTTTCGCATGCTGTTGAAGCTAAATCATGTATATCAGAAGTATTTGAAGCTATATCATACGTTTCGCATGCATTCCAAGATAACCCTTCTAATTCGCATTGATTTGATGCTAAAACATGTGTTTCGCAAGGATTTGAAGCTAACTCGTTTGTTTCGCATGATGTTGAAGCTAACTCAAGTGTATCAAAAGAATTTGAAGCTAAACCATTTGCTTCGCATGGATTCGAAGATCAGCCTTCTACTTCGCATTGATTTGATGCTAAATCATGTGTTTCGCATGGATTTGAAGCTAACTCGTTTGTTTCGCATGCTGTTGAAGCTAAATCATGTATATCACAAGTATTTGAAGCTATATCATACGTTTCGCATGGATTCCAAGATAACCCTTCTAATTCGCATTGATTTGAATCTAAATCATGTGTTTCGCATGGATTTGAAGCTAACTCGTTTGTTTCGCATGCTGTTGAAGCTAAATCATGAATATCACAAGTATTTGAAGCTAAACCATTTGTATCGCATGGGATCGAAGATAAGCCTCCTACTTCGCATTGATTTGAAGCTAAATCATGTGTTTCGCATGGATTTGAAGCTAACTCGTTTTTTTCGCATGCTGTTGAAGCTAAATCATGTATATCAGAAGTATTTGAAGCTATATCATACGTTTCGCATGGATTCCAAGACAACCCTTCTAATTCGCATTGATTTGAAGCTAAATCATGTGTTTCGCATGGATTTGAAGCTAACTCGTTTGTTTCGCATGCTGTTGAAGCTAAATCATGTATATCACAAGTATTTGAAGCTAAACCATTTGTTACGCATGGATTCGAAGATCAGCCTTCTACTTAGCATTGATTTGATGCTAAATCATGTGTTTCGCATGGATTTGAAGCTAATTCGTTTGTTTCGCATGCTGTTGAATCTAAATCATGTATATCACAGGTATTTGAAGCTAAACTATTTGTATCGCATGGGATCGAAGATAAGCCTCCTACTTCGCATTGATTTGAAGCTAAATCATGTGTTCCGCATGGATTTTAAGCTAACTCGTTTGTTTCGCATGCAGTTGAAGCTAAATCATGTATATCACAAGTATTTGAAGCTAAACCATTTGTTTCGCATGGATTCGAAAATAAGCCTTCTACTTCGCATTGATTTTAATCTAAATCATGTGTTTCGCATGGATTTGAAGCTAACTCGTTTGTTTCGCATGCTGTTGAAGCTAAATCATGTATATCACAAGTATTTGAAGCTATATCATACGTTTCGCATGCATTCCAAGATAACCCTTCTAATTCGCATTGATTTGAAGATAAATCATGTGTTTCGCTTGGATTTGAAGCTAGCTCATTTTTTTCGCATGCAGTTGTAGCTAAATCATGTATATCACAAGTATTTGAAGCTAAACCATTTGTTTCGCATGGATTCGAAGATAAGCCTTCTACTTCGCATTGATTTTAATCTAAATCATGTGTTTCGCATGGATTTAAAGCTAACTCGTTTGTTTCGCATGCAGTTGAAGCTGAATCATGTATATCACAAGTATTTGAAGCTAAACTATTCGTTTCGCATGCATTCCAAGATAACCCTTCTAATTCGCATTGATTTGATGCTAAAACATGTGTTTCGCAAGGATTTGAAGCTAACTCGTTTGTTTCGCATGATGTTGAAGCTAACTGAAGTGTATCAAAAGTATTTGAAGCTAAACCATTTGCTTCGCGTGGATTCGAAGATCAGCCTTCTACTTCGTATTCGTTAGATGCTAAATCATGTGTTTCGCATGGATTTGAAGCTAACTCGTCTGTTTCGCATGCTGTTGAAGCTAAATCATGTATACCACAAGTATTTGAAGCTATATCATACGTTTCGCATGCATTCCAAGATAACCCTTCTAATTCGCATTGATTTGAAGATAAATCATGTGTTTCGCTTGGATTTGAAGCTAACTCGTTTGTTTCGCATGCTGTTGAAGCTAAATCATGTATATCACAAGTATTTGAAGCTATATCATACGTTTCGCATGGATTCCAAGATAACCCTTCTAATTCGCATTGATTTGAAGATAAATCATGTGTTTCGCTTGGATTTGAAGCTAGCTCATTTTTTTCGCATGCAGTTGTAGCTAAATCATGTATATCACAAGTATTTGAAGCTAAACCATTTGTTTCGCATGGATTCGAAGATAAGCCTTCTACTTCGCATTGATTTTAATCTAAATCATGTGTTTCGCATGGATTTAAAGCTAACTCGTTTGTTTCGCATGCAGTTGAAGCTGAATCATGTATATCACAAGTATTTGAAGCTAAACTATTCGTTTCGCATGCATTCCAAGATAACCCTTCTAATTCGCATTGATTTGATGCTAAAACATGTGTTTCGCATGGATTTGAAGCTAACTCGTTTGTTTCGCATGATGTTGAAGCTAACTGAAGTGTATCAAAAGTATTTGAAGCTAAACCATTTGCTTCGCGTGGATTCGAAGATCAGCCTTCTACTTCGTATTGATTAGATGCTAAATCATGTGTTTCGCATGGATTTGAAGCTAACTCGTCTGTTTCGCATGCTGTTGAAGCTAAATCATGTATACCACAAGTATTTGAAGCTATATCATACGTTTCGCATGCATTCCAAGATAACCCTTCTAATTCGCATTGATTTGAAGATAAATCATGTGTTTCGCTTGGATTTGAAGCTAACTCGTTTGTTTCGCATGCTGTTGAAGCTAAATCATGTATATCACAAGTATTTGAAGCTATATCATACGTTTCGCATGGATTCCAAGATAACCCTTCTAATTCGCATTGATTTGATGCTAAAACATGTGTTTGGCAAGGATTTGAAGCTAACTCGTTTGTTTCGCATGATGTTGAAGCTAACTGAAGTGTATCAAAAGTATTTGAAGCTAAACCATTTGCTTCGCATGGATTCGAAGATAAGCCTTCTACTTCGCATTGATTTTAATCTAAATCATGTCTTTCGCATGGATTTAAAGCTAACTCGTTTGTTTTGCATGCAGTTGAAGCTGAATCATGTATATCACAAGTATTTGGAGCTAAACTATTCGTTTCGCATGGATTCGAAGATAAGCCTTCCACTTCGCATTGATTTGATGATAAATCATGTGTTCCGCATGGATTTTAAGCTAACTCGTTTGTTTCGCATGCAGTTGAAGCTAAATCATGTATATCACAAGTATTTGAAGCTAAACCAATTGCTTCGCATGGATTCGAAGATCAGCCTTCTACTTCGCATTGATTTGATGTTAAATCATGTGTTTCGCATGGATTTGAAGCTAACTCGTCTGTTTCGCATGCTGTTGAAGCTAAATCATGTATATCAGAAGTATTTGAAGCTATATCATACGTTTCGCATGCATTCCAAGATAACCCTTCTAATTCGCATTGATTTGATGCTAAAACATGTGTTTCGCAAGGATTTGAAGCTAACTCGTTTGTTTCGCATGATGTTGAAGCTAACTGAAGTGTATCAAAAGTATTTGAAGCTAAACCATTTGCTTCGCATGGATTCGAAGATAAGCCTTCTACTTCGCATTGATTTTAATCTAAATCATGTCTTTCGCATGGATTTAAAGCTAACTCGTTTGTTTTGCATGCAGTTGAAGCTGAATCATGTATATCACAAGTATTTGAAGCTAAACTATTCGTTTCGCATGGATTCGAAGATAAGTCTTCCACTTCGCATTGATTTGATGCAAAATCATGTGTTTCGCAAGGATTTGAAGCTAACTCGTTTGTTTCGCATGCTGTTGAAGCTAACTCAAGTGTATCAAAAGAATTTGAAGCTAAACCATTTGCTTCGCATGGATTCGAAGATCAGCCTTCTACTTCGCATTGATTTGATGCTAAATCATGTGTTTCGCATGGATTTGAAGCTAACTCGTTTGTTTCGCATGCTGTTGAAGCTAAATCATGTATATCACAAGTATTTGAAGCTAAACCAATTGCTTCGCATGGATTCGAAGATCAGCCTTCTACTTCGCATTGATTTTAATCTAAATCATGTGTTTCGCATGGATTTAAAGCTAACTCGTTTGTTTCGCATGCAGTTGAAGCTGAATCATGTATATCACAAGTATTTGAAGCTAAACTATTCGTTTCGCATGCATTCCAAGATAACCCTTCTAATTCGCATTGATTTGATGCTAAAACATGTGTTTCGCATGGATTTGAAGCTAACTCGTTTTTTCGCATGCTGTTGAAGCTAAATCATGTATATCAGAAATATTTGAAGCTATATCATACGTTTCGCATGGATTCCAAGACAACCCTTCTAATTCGCATTGATTTGAAGCTAAATCATGTGTTTCGCATGGATTTGAAGCTAACTCGTTTGTTTCGCATGCTGTTGAAGCTAAATCATGTATATCACAAGTATTTGAAGCTATATCATACGTTTCGCATGGATTCCAAGATAACCCTTCTAATTCGCATTGATTTGAAGATAAATCATGTGTTTCGCTTGGATTTGAAGCTAGCTCATTTTTTTCGCATGCAGTTGTAGCTAAATCATGTATATCACAAGTATTTGAAGCTAAACCATTTGTTTCGCATGGATTCGAAGATAAGCCTTCTACTTCGCATTGATTTTAATCTAAATCATGTGTTTCGCATGGATTTAAAGCTAACTCGTTTGTTTCGCATGCAGTTGAAGCTGAATCATGTATATCACAAGTATTTGAAGCTAAACTATTCGTTTCGCATGCATTCCAAGATAACCCTTCTAATTCGCATTGATTTGATGCTAAAACATGTGTTTCGCATGGATTTGAAGCTAACTCGTTTGTTTCGCATGATGTTGAAGCTAACTGAAGTGTATCAAAAGTATTTGAAGCTAAACCATTTGCTTCGCGTGGATTCGAAGATCAGCCTTCTACTTCGTATTGATTAGATGCTAAATCATGTGTTTCGCATGGATTTGAAGCTAACTCGTCTGTTTCGCATGCTGTTGAAGCTAAATCATGTATACCACAAGTATTTGAAGCTATATCATACGTTTCGCATGCATTCCAAGATAACCCTTCTAATTCGCATTGATTTGAAGATAAATCATGTGTTTCGCTTGGATTTGAAGCTAACTCGTTTGTTTCGCATGCTGTTGAAGCTAAATCATGTATATCACAAGTATTTGAAGCTATATCATACGTTTCGCATGGATTCCAAGATAACCCTTCTAATTCGCATTGATTTGATGCTAAAACATGTGTTTCGCAAGGATTTGAAGCTAACTCGTTTGTTTCGCATGATGTTGAAGCTAACTGAAGTGTATCAAAAGTATTTGAAGCTAAACCATTTGCTTCGCATGGATTCGAAGATAAGCCTTCTACTTCGCATTGATTTTAATCTAAATCATGTCTTTCGCATGGATTTAAAGCTAACTCGTTTGTTTTGCATGCAGTTGAATCTGAATCATGTATATCACAAGTATTTGGAGCTAAACTATTCGTTTCGCATGGATTCGAAGATAAGCCTTCCACTTCGCATTGATTTGATGATAAATCATGTGTTCCGCATGGATTTTAAGCTAACTCGTTTGTTTCGCATGCAGTTGAAGCTAAATCATGTATATCACAAGTATTTGAAGCTAAACCAATTGCTTCGCATGGATTCGAAGATCAGCCTTCTACTTCGCATTGATTTGATGTTAAATCATGTGTTTCGCATGGATTTGAAGCTAACTCGTCTGTTTCGCATGCTGTTGAAGCTAAATCATGTATATCAGAAGTATTTGAAGCTATATCATACGTTTCGCATGCATTCCAAGATAACCCTTCTAATTCGCATTGATTTGATGCTAAAACATGTGTTTCGCAAAGATTTGAAGCTAACTCGTTTGTTTCGCATGATGTTGAAGCTAACTGAAGTGTATCAAAAGTATTTGAAGCTAAACCATTTGCTTCGCATGGATTCGAAGATAAGCCTTCTACTTCGCATTGATTTTAATCTAAATCATGTCTTTCGCATGGATTTAAAGCTAACTCGTTTGTTTTGCATGCAGTTGAAGCTGAATCATGTATATCACAAGTATTTGAAGCTAAACTATTCGTTTCGCATGGATTCAAAGATAAGTCTTCCACTTCGCATTGATTTGATGCAAAATCATGTGTTTCGCAAGGATTTGAAGCTAACTCGTTTGTTTCGCATGCTGTTGAAGCTAACTCAAGTGTATCAAAAGAATTTGAAGCTAAACCATTTGCTTCGCATGGATTCGAAGATCAGCCTTCTACTTCGCATTGATTTGATGCTAAATCATGTGTTTCGCATGGATTTGAAGCTAACTCGTTTGTTTCGCATGCTGTTGAAGCTAAATCATGTATATCACAAGTATTTGAAGCTATATCATACGTTTCGCATGGATTCCAAGATAACCCTTCTAATTCGCATTGATTTCAATCTAAATCATGTGTTTCGCATGGATTTGAAGCTAACTCGTTTGTTTCGCATGCTGTTGAAGCTAAATCATGTATATCACAAGTATTTGAAGCTAAACCATTTGTATCGCATGGGATCGAAGATAAGCCTCCTACTTCGCATTGATTTGAAGCTAAATCATGTGTTTCGCATGGATTTGAAGCTAACTCGTTTTTTTCGCATGCTGTTGAAGCTAAATCATGTATATCAGAAATATTTGAAGCTATATCATACGTTTCGCATGGATTCCAAGACAACCCTTCTAATTCGCATTGATTTGAAGCTAAATCATGTGTTTCGCATGGATTTGAAGCTAACTCGTTTGTTTCGCATGCTGTTGAAGCTAAATCATGTATATCACAAGTATTTGAAGCTAAACCATTTGTTACGCATGGATTCGAAGATCAGCCTGCTACTTAGCATTGATTTGATGCTAAATCATGTGTTTCGCATGGATTTGAAGCTAATTCGTTTGTTTCGCATGCTGTTGAAGCTAAATCATGTATATCACAGGTATTTGAAGCTAAACTATTTGTATCGCATGGGATCGAAGATAAGCCTCCTACTTCGCATTGATTTGAAGCTAAATCATGTGTTCCGCATGGATTTTAAGCTAACTCGTTTGTTTCGCATGCAGTTGAAGCTAAATCATGTATATCACAAGTATTTGAAGCTAAACCATTTGTTTCGCATGGATTCGAAAATAAGCCTTCTACTTCGCATTGATTTTAATCTAAATCATGTGTTTCGCATGGATTTGAAGCTAACACGTTTGTTTCGCATGCTGTTGAAGCTAAATCATGTATATCACAAGTATTTGAAGCTATATCATACGTTTCGCATGCATTCCAAGATAACCCTTCTAATTCGCATTGATTTGAAGATAAATCATGTGTTTCGCTTGGATTTGAAGCTAGCTCATTTTTTTCGCATGCAGTTGTAGCTAAATCATGTATATCACAAGTATTTGAAGCTAAACCATTTGTTTCGCATGGATTCGAAGATAAGCCTTCTACTTCGCATTGATTTTAATCTAAATCATGTGTTTCGCATGGATTTAAAGCTAACTCGTTTGTTTCGCATGCAGTTGAAGCTGAATCATGTATATCACAAGTATTTGAAGCTATATCATACGTTTCGCATGCATTCCAAGATAACCCTTCTAATTCGCATTGATTTGAAGATAAATCATGTGTTTCGCTTGGATTTGAAGCTAGCTCATTTTTTTCGCATGCAGTTGTAGCTAAATCATGTATATCACAAGTATTTGAAGCTAAACCATTTGTTTCGCATGGATTCGAAGATAAGCCTTCTACTTCGCATTGATTTTAATCTAAATCATGTGTTTCGCATGGATTTGAAGCTAACACGTTTGTTTCGCATGCTGTTGAAGCTAAATCATGTATATCACAAGTATTTGAAGCTATATCATACGTTTCGCATGCATTCCAAGATAACCCTTCTAATTCGCATTGATTTGAAGATAAATCATGTGTTTCGCTTGGATTTGAAGCTAGCTCATTTTTTTCGCATGCAGTTGTAGCTAAATCATGTATATCACAAGTATTTGAAGCTAAACCATTTGTTTCGCATGGATTCGAAGATAAGCCTTCTACTTCGCATTGATTTTAATCTAAATCATGTGTTTCGCATGGATTTAAAGCTAACTCGTTTGTTTCGCATGCAGTTGAAGCTGAATCATGTATATCACAAGTATTTGAAGCTAAACTATTCGTTTCGCATGCATTCCAAGATAACCCTTCTAATTCGCATTGATTTGATGCTAAAACATGTGTTTCGCAAGGATTTGAAGCTAACTCGTTTGTTTCGCATGATGTTGAAGCTAACTGAAGTGTATCAAAAGTATTTGAAGCTAAACCATTTGCTTCGCGTGGATTCGAAGATCAGCCTTCTACTTCGTATTGATTAGATGCTAAATCATGTGTTTCGCATGGATTTGAAGCTAACTCGTCTGTTTCGCATGCTGTTGAAGCTAAATCATGTATACCACAAGTATTTGAAGCTATATCATACGTTTCGCATGCATTCCAAGATAACCCTTCTAATTCGCATTGATTTGAAGATAAATCATGTGTTTCGCTTGGATTTGAAGCTAACTCGTTTGTTTCGCATGCTGTTGAAGCTAAATCATGTATATCACAAGTATTTGAAGCTATATCATACGTTTCGCATGGATTCCAAGATAACCCTTCTAATTCGCATTGATTTGAATCTAAATCATGTGTTTCGCATGGATTTGAAGCTAACTCGTTTGTTTCGCATGCTGTTGAAGCTAAATCATGTATATCACAAGTATTTGCAGCTAAACCATTTGTTACGCATGGATTCGAAGATCAGCCTTCTACTTCGCATTGATTTGATGCTAAATCATGTGTTTCGAATGGATTTGAAGCTAACTCGTATGTTTCGCATGCTGTTGAAGCTAAATCATGTATATCACAAGTATTTGAAGCTAAACCATTTGTATCGCATGGGATCGAAGATAAGCCTCCTACTTCGCATTGATTTGAAGATTAATCATGTGTTTCGCATGGATTTGAAGCTAACTCGTTTTTTCGCATGCTGTTGAAGCTAAATCATGTATATCACAAGTATTTGTAGCTATATCATACGTTTCGCATGGATTCCAAGACAACCCTTCTAATTCGCATTGATTTGAAGCTAAATCATGTGTTTCGCATGGATTTAACGCTTACTCGTTTGTTTCGCATGCAGTTGAAGCTGAATCATGTATATCACAAGTATTTGAAGCTAAACAATTCGTTTCGCATGGATTCGAAGATAAGCCTTCTACTTCGCATTGATTTGAAGCTAAATCACGTGTTTCGCATGGATTATAAGCTAACTCGTTTGTTTCGCATGCAGTTGAAGCTAAATCGTGTATATCACAAGTATATGAAGCTGATCCATTTGTTTCGCATGGATTCGAAGATAAGCCTTACACTTCCCATTGATTTGATGCTAAATCATGCGTTTCGCATGGATTTGAAGCTAACTGGTTTGTTTCGCATGCTGTTGAAGCTAAATCATGTATATCACAAGTATTTGAAGCTAAACCATTTGTTTCGCATGGATTCGAAGATAAGCCTTCTACTTCGCATTGATTTGAAGCTAAATTATGTGTTTCGCTTGGTTTTGAAGCTAACTCGTTTGTTTCGCATGCAGTTGAAGCTAAATCATGTATATCACAAGTATTTGAAGCTAAACCATTTGTTTCGCATGGATTCGAAGATAAGCCTTCTACTTCGCATTGATTTTAATCTAAATCATGTGTTTCGCATGGATTTGAAGCTAACTCGTTTGTTTCGCATGCAGTTGAAGCTAAATCGTGTATATCACAAGTATATGAAGCTGATCCATTTGTTTCGCATTGGATTCGAAGATAAGCCTTACACTTCCCATTGATTTGATGCTAAATCATGCGTTTCGCATGGATTTGAAGCTAACTGGTTTGTTTCGCATGCTGTTGAAGCTAAATCATGTATATCACAAGTATTTGGAGCTAAACTATTCGTTTCGCATGGATTCGAAGATAAGCCTTCCACTTCGCATTGATTTGATGATAAATCATGTGTTCCGCATGGATTTTAAGCTAACTCGTTTGTTTCGCATGCAGTTGAAGCTAAATCATGTATATCACAAGTATTTGAAGCTAAACCAATTGCTTCGCATGGATTCGAAGATCAGCCTTCTACTTCGCATTGATTTGATGTTAAATCATGTGTTTCGCATGGATTTGAAGCTAACTCGTCTGTTTCGCATGCTGTTGAAGCTAAATCATGTATATCAGAAGTATTTGAAGCTATATCATACGTTTCGCATGCATTCCAAGATAACCCTTCTAATTCGCATTGATTTGATGCTAAAACATGTGTTTCGCAAGGATTTGAAGCTAACTCGTTTGTTTCGCATGATGTTGAAGCTAACTGAAGTGTATCAAAAGTATTTGAAGCTAAACCATTTGCTTCGCATGGATTCGAAGATAAGCCTTCTACTTCGCATTGATTTTAATCTAAATCATGTCTTTCGCATGGATTTAAAGCTAACTCGTTTGTTTTGCATGCAGTTGAAGCTGAATCATGTATATCACAAGTATTTGAAGCTAAACTATTCGTTTCGCATGGATTCGAAGATAAGCCTTCCACTTCGCATTGATTTGATGCTAAATCATGTGTTCCGCATGGATTTTAAGCGAACTCGTTTGTTTCGCATGCAGTTGAAGCTAAATCATGTATATCACAAGTATTTGAAGCTATATCATACGTTTCGCATGGATTCCAAGATAACCCTTCTAAATCGCATTGATTTGAATCTAAATCATGTGTTTCGCATTGATTTGAAGCTAAATCATGTGTTTCGCATGGATTAGAAGCTAACTCGTTTGTTTCGCATGCAGTTGAAGCTAAATCATGTATATCACAAGTATTTGCAGCTAAACTATTTGTTACGCATGGATTCGAAGATCAGCCTTCTACTTCGCATTGATTTGATGCTAAATCATGTGTTTCGCATGGATTTGAAGCTAACTCGTTTGTTTCGCATGCTGTTGAAGCTAAATCATGTATATCACAAGTATTTGAAGCTAAACCATTTGTTACGCATGGATTCGAAGATCAGCCTTCTACTTAGCATTGATTTGATGCTAAGTCATGTGTTTCGCATGGATTTGAAAGCTAATTCGTTTGTTTCGCATGCTGTTGAAGCTACATCATGTATATCACAGGTATTTGAAGCTAAACTATTTGTATCGCATGGGATCGAAGATAAGCCTCCTACTTCGCATTGATTTGAAGCTAAATCATGTGTTTCGCATGGATTTGAAGCTAACTCGTTTGTTTCGCATGCTGTAGAAGCTAAATCATATATATCACAAGTATTTGAATCTAAACCATTTGTTTCGCATGGATTCGAAGATAAGCCTTCTACTTCGCATTGATTTGAGGCTAAATCATGTGTTTCGCTTGGTTTTGAAGCTAACTCGTTTTTTTCGCATGCAGTTGTAGCTAAATCATGTATATCACAAGTATTTGAAGCTAAACCATTTGTTTCGCATGGATTCGAAGATAAGCCTTCTACTTCGCATTGATTTTAATCTAAATCATGTGTTTCGCATGGATTTAAAGCTAACTCGTTTGTTTCGCATGCAGTTGAAGCTGAATCATGTATATCACAAGTATTTGAAGCTAAACTATTCGTTTCGCATGGTTTCGAAGATAACTCTCCCACTTCGCATTGATTTGATGCAAAATCATGTGTTTCGCAAGGATTTGAAGCTAACTCGTTTGTTTCGCATGCTGTTGAAGCTAACTCAAGTGTATCAAAAGTATTTGAAGCTAAACCATTTGCTTCGCATGGATTCGAAGATCAGCCTTCTACTTCGCATTGATTTGATGCTAAATCATGTGTTTCGCATGGATTTGAAGCTAATTCGTTTGTTTCGCATGCTGTTGAAGCTAAATCATGTATATCACAAGTATTTGAAGCTAAACTATTCGTTTCGCATGGATTCGAAGATAAGCCTTCCACTTCGCATTGATTTGATGCTAAATCATGTGTTCCGCATGGATTTTAAGCTAACTCGTTTGTTTCGCATGCAGTTGAAGCTAAATCATGTATATCACAAGTATTTGAAGCTAAACCATTTGCTTCGCATGGATTCGAAAATCAGCTTTCTACTTCGCATTGATTTGATGCTAAATCATGTGTTTTGCATGGATTTGAATCTAACTCGTTTGTTTCCCATGCTGTTGAAACTTAATCATGTATATCACAAGTATTTGAAGCTAAACCATTTGTATCGCATGGGATCGAAGATAAGCCTCCTACTTCGCATTGATTTGAAGCTAAATCATGTGTTTCGCATGGATTTGAAGCTAACTCGTTTGTTTCGAATGCAGTTGAAGCTGAATCATGTATATCACAAGTATTTGAAGCTAAACTATTCGTTTCGCATGGATTCGAAGATAAGTCTTCCACTTCGCATTGATTTGAGGCTAAATCATGTGTTTCGCTTGGTTTTGAAGCTAACTCGTTTTTTTCGCATGCAGTTGTAGCTAAATCATGTATATCACAAGTATTTGAAGCTATACCATTTGATTCCCATGGTTTTGAAGCTAAGCTTTCTACTTCGCATAGATTTGAAGATAAATCATGTGTTTCGCTTGGATTTGAATATAACTCATTTGTTTCGCATGCTGTTGAAGCTAAATCATGTATATCACAAGTATTTGAAGCTAAACCATTTGCTTCGCATGGATTCGAAGATCAGCCTTCTACTTCGCATTGATTTGATGCTAAATCATGTGTTTCGCATGGATTTGAAGCTAATTCGTTTGTTTCGCATGCTGTTGAAGCTAAATCATGTATATCACAAGTATTTGAAGCTAAACTATTCGTTTCGCATGGATTCGAAGATAAGCCTTCCACTTCGCATTGATTTGATGCTAAATCATGTGTTCCGCATGGATTTTAAGCTAACTCGTTTGTTTCGCATGCAGTTGAAGCTAAATCATGTATATCACAAGTATTTGAAGCTAAACCATTTGCTTCGCATGGATTCGAAAATCAGCTTTCTACTTCGCATTGATTTGATGCTAAATCATGTGTTTCGCATGGATTTGAAGCTAACTCGTCTGTTTCGCATGCTGTTGAAGCTAAATCATGTATACCACAAGTATTTGAAGCTATATCATACGTTTCGCATGCATTCCAAGATAACCCTTCTAATTCGCATTGATTTGAAGATAAATCATGTGTTTCGCTTGGATTTGAAGCTAACTCGTTTGTTTCGCATGCTGTTGAAGCTAAATCATGTATATCACAAGTATTTGAAGCTATATCATACGTTTCGCATGGATTCCAAGATAACCCTTCTAAATCGCATTGATTTGAATCTAAATCATGTGTTTCGAATGGATTTGAAGCTAACTCGTTTGTTTCGCATGCTGTTGAAGTTAAATCATGTATATCACAAGTATTTGAAGCTAAACCATTTGTATCGCATGGGATCGAAGATAAGCCTCCTACTTCGCATTGATTGAAGCTAAATCATGGGTTTCACATGGATTTGAAGCTAACTCGTTTTTTCGCATGCTGTTGAAGCTAAATCATGTATATCACAAGTATTTGTAGCTATATCATACGTTCGCATGGATTCCAAGACAACCCTTCTAATTCGCATTGATTTGAAGCTAAATCATGTGTTTCGCATGGATCTAACGCTAACTCGTTTATTTCGCATGCAGTTGAAGCTGAATCATGTATATCACAAGTATTTGTAGCTAAACTATTCGTTTCGCATGGATTCGAAGATAAGTCTTCCACTTCGCATTGATTTGATGCTAAATAATGTGTTTCGCAAGGATTTGAAGCTAACTCGTTTGTTTCGCATGATGTTGAAGCTAACTCAAGTGTATCAAAAGTATTTGAAGCTAAACCATTTGCCTCGCATGGATTCGAAGATAAGCCTTCTACTTCGCATTGATTTTAATCTAAATCATGTCTTTCGCATGAATTTAAAGCTAACTCGTTTGTTTCGAATGCAGTTGAAGCTGAATCATGTATATCACAAGTATTTGAAGCTAAACTATTCTTTTCTCATGGATTCGAAGGTAAGCCTTCCACTTCGCATTGATTTGATGCTAAATCATGTGTTCCGCATGGATTTTAAGCTAACTCGTTTGTTTCGCATGCAGTTGAAGCTAAATCATGTATATCACAAGTATTTGAAGCTAAACCATTTGCTTCGCATGGATTCGAAGATCAGCATTCTACTTCGCATTGATTTGATGCTAAATCATGTGTTTCGCATGGATTTGAAGCTAACTCGTCTGTTTCGCATGCTGTTGAAGCTAAATCATGTATACCACAAGTATTTGAAGCTATATCATACGTTTCGCATGCATTCCAAGATAACCCTTCTAATTCGCATTGATTTGAAGATAAATCATGTGTTTCGCTTGGATTTGAAGCTAACTCGTTTGTTTCGCATGCTGTTGAAGCTAAATCATGTATATCACAAGTATTTGAAGCTATATCATACGTTTCGCATGGATTCCAAGATAACCCTTCTAAATCGCATTGATTTGAATCTAAATCATGTGTTTCGAATGGATTTGAAGCTAACTCGTTTGTTTCGCATGCTGTTGAAGTTAAATCATGTATATCACAAGTATTTGAAGCTAAACCATTTGTATCGCATGGGATCGAAGATAAGCCTCCTACTTCGCATTGATTTGAAGCTAAATCATGTGTTTCACATGGATTTGAAGCTAACTCGTTTTTTCGCATGCTGTTGAAGCTAAATCATGTATATCACAAGTATTTGTAGCTATATCATACGTTCGCATGGATTCCAAGACAACCCTTCTAATTCGCATTGATTTGAAGCTAAATCATGTGTTACGCATGGATCTAACGCTAACTCGTTTGTTTCGCATGCAGTTGAAGCTGAATCATGTATATCACAAGTATTTGTAGCTAAACTATTCGTTTCGCATGGATTCGAAGATAAGTCTTCCACTTCGCATTGATTTGATGCTAAATAATGTGTCTCGCAAGGATTTGAAGCTAACTCGTTTGTTTCGCATGATGTTGAAGCTAACTCAAGTGTATCAAAAGTATTTGAAGCTAAACCATTTGCTTCGCATGGATTCGAAGATAAGCCTTCTACTTCGCATTGATTTTAATCTAAATCATGTCTTTCGCATGAATTTAAAGCTAACTCGTTTGTTTCGAATGCAGTTGAAGCTAAATCATGTATATCACAAGTATTTGAAGCTATATCATACGTTTCGCATGGATTCCAAGATAACCCTTCTAATTCGCATTGATTTGAATCTAAATCATGTGTTTCGCATGGATTTGAAGCTAACTCGTTTGTTTCGCATGCTGTTGAAGCTAAATCATGTATATCACAAGTATTTGCAGCTAAACCATTTGTTACGCATGGATTCGAAGATCAGCCTTCTACTTCGCATTGATTTGATGCTAAATCATGTGTTTCGAATGGATTTGAAGCTAACTCGTTTGTTTCGCATGCTGTTGAAGCTAAATCATGTATATCACAAGTATTTGAAGCTAAACCATTTGTATCGCATGGTATCGAAGATAAGCCTCCTACTTCGCATTGATTTGAAGCTAAATCATGTGTTTCGCATGGATTTGAAGCTAACTCGTTTTTTTCGCATGCTGTTGAAGCTAAATCATGTATATCAGAAGTATTTGAAGCTATATCATACGTTTCGCATGGATTCCAAGACAACCTTTCTAATTCGCATTGATTTGAAGCTAAATCATGTGTTTCGCATGGATTTGAAGCTAACTCGTGTGTTTCGCATGCTGTTGAAGCTAAATCATGTATATCACAAGTATTTGAAGCTAAACCATTTGTTACGCATGGATTCGAAGATCAGCCTTCTACTTAGCATTGATTTGATGCTAAATCATGTGTTTCGCATGGATTTGAAGCTAATTCGTTTGTTTCGCATGCTGTTGAAGCTAAATCATGTATATCACAGGTATTTGAAGCTAAACTATTTGTATCGCATGGGATCGAAGATAAGCCTCCTACTTCGCATTGATTTGAAGCTAAATCATGTGTTTCGCATGGATTTGAATATAACTCGTTTGTTTCGCATGCTGTAGAAGCTAAATCATATATATCACAAGTATTTGAAGCTAAACCATTTGTTTCGCATGGATTCGAAGATAAGCCTTCTACTTCGCATTGATTTGAGGCTAAATCATGTGTTTCGCTTGGTTTTGAAGCTAACTCGTTTTTTTCGCATGCAGTTGTAGCTAAATCATGTATATCACAAGTATTTGAAGCTATACCATTTGATTCCCATGGTTTTGAAGCTAAGCTTGCTACTTCGCATAGATTTGAAGATAAATCATGTGTTTCGCTTGGATTTGAATATAACTCATTTGTTTCGCATGCTGTTGAAGCTAAATCATGTATATCACAAGTATTTGAAGCTAAACCATTTGCTTCGCATGGATTCGAAGATCAGCCTTCTACTTCGCATTGATTTGATGCTAAATCATGTGTTTCGCATGGATTTGAAGCTAACTCGTTTGTTTCGCATGCTGTTGAAGCTAAATCATGTATATCACAAGTATTTGAAGCTATATCATACGTTTCGCATGGATTCCAAGATAACCCTTCTAATTCGCATTGATTTGAAGCTAAATCATGTGTTTTGCATGGATTTGAATCTAACTCGTTTGTTTCCCATGCTGTTGAAACTTAATCATGTATATCACAAGTATTTGAAGCTAAACCATTTGTATCGCATGGGATCGAAGGTAAGCCTCCTACTTCGCATTGATTTGAAGCTAAATCATGTGTTTCGCATGGATTTGAAGCTAACTCGTTTGTTTCGAATGCAGTTGAAGCTGAATCATGTATATCACAAGTATTTGAAGCTAAACTATTCGTTTCGCATGGATTCGAAGATAAGTCTTCCACTTCGCATTGATTTGATGCTAAATCATGTGTTTCGCAAGGATTTGATGCTAACTCGTTTGTTTCGCATGATGTTGAAGCTAACTCAAGTGTATCAAAAGTATTTGAAGCTAAACCATTTGCTTCGCATGGATTCGAAGATAAGCCTTCTACTTCGCATTGATTTTAATCTAAATCATGTCTTTCGCATGGATTTAAAGCTAACTCGTTTGTTTTGCATGCAGTTGAAGCTGAATCATGTATATCACAAGTATTTGAAGCTAAACTAATCGTTTCGCATGGATTCGAAGATCAGCCTTCTACTTCGCATTGATTTGATGCTAAATCATGTGTTTCGAATGGATTTGAAGCTAACTCGTTTGTTTCGCATGCTGTTGAAGCTAAATCATGTATATCACAAGTATTTGAAGCTAAACCATTTGCTTCGCATGGATTCGAAGATAAGCCTTCTACTTCGCATTGATTTTAATCTAAATCATGTCTTTCGCATGGATTTAAATCTAACTCGTTTGTTTCGAATGCAGTTGAAGCTGAATCATGTATATCACAAGTATTTGAAGCTAAACTATTCGTTTCGCATGGATTCGAAGATAAGCCTTCCACTTCGCATTGACTTGATGCTAAATCATGTGTTCCGCATGGATTTTAAGCTAACTCGTTTGTTTCGCATGCAGTTGAAGCTAAATCATGTATATCACAAGTATTTGAAGCTAAACCATTTGCTTCGCATGGATTCGAAAATCAGCTTTCTACTTCGCATTGATTTGATGCTAAATCATGTGTTTCGCATGGATTTGAAGCTAACTCGTCTGTTTCGCATGCTGAGGAAGCTAAATCATGTATACCACAAGTATTTGAAGCTATATCATACGTTTCGCAAGCATTCCAAGATAACCCTTCTAATTCGCATTGATTTGAAGATAAATCATGTGTTTCGCTTGGATTTGAAGCTAACTCGTTTGTTTCGCATGCTGTTGAAGCTAAATCATGTATATCACAAGTATTTGAAGCTATATCATACGTTTCGCATGGATTCCAAGATAACCCTTCTAAATCGCATTGATTTGAATCTAAATCATGTGTTTCGAATGGATTTGAAGCTAACTCGTTTGTTTCGCATGCTGTTGAAGTTAAATCATGTATATCACAAGTATTTGAAGCTAAACCATTTGTATCGCATGGGATCGAAGATAAGCCTCCTTCTTCGCATTGATTTGAAGCTAAATCATGTGTTTCACATGGATTTGAAGCTAACTCGTTTTTTCGCATGCTGTTGAAGCTAAATCATGTATATCACAAGTATTTGTAGCTATATCATACGTTTCGCATGGATTCCAAGACAACCCTTCTAATTCGCATTGATTTGAAGCTAAATCATGTGTTTCGCATGGATCTAACGCTAACTCGTTTGTTTCGCATGCAGTTGAAGCTGAATCATGTATATCACAAGTATTTGTAGCTAAACTATTCGTTTCGCATGGATTCGAAGATAAGTCTTCCACTTCGCATTGATTTGATGCTAAATAATGTGTTTCGCAAGGATTTGAAGCTAACTCGTTTGTTTCGCATGATGTTGAAGCTAACTCAAGTGTATCAAAAGTATTTGAAGCTAAACCATTTGCTTCGCATGGATTCGAAGATAAGCCTTCTACTTCGCATTGATTTTAATCTAAATCATGTCTTTCGCATGAATTTAAAGCTAACTCGTTTGTTTCGAATTGCAGTTGAAGCTGAATCATGTATATCACAAGTATTTGAAGCTAAACTATTCGTTTCGCATGGATTCGAAGGTAAGCCTTCCACTTCGCATTGATTTGATGCTAAATCATGTGTTCCGCATGGATTTTAAGCTAACTCGTTTGTTTCGCATGCAGTTGAAGCTAAATCATGTATATCACAAGTATTTGAAGCTAAACCATTTGCTTCGCATGGATTCGAAGATCAGCATTCTACTTCGCATTGATTTGATGCTAAATCATGTGTTTCGCATGGATTTGAAGCTAACTCGTCTGTTTCGCATGCTGTTGAAGCTAAATCATGTATACCACAAGTATTTGAAGCTATATCATACGTTTCGCATGCATTCCAAGATAACCCTTCTAATTCGCATTGATTTGAAGAAAAATCATGTGTTTCGCTTGGATTTGAAGCTAACTCGTTTGTTTCGCATGCTGTTGAAGCTAAATCATGTATATCACAAGTATTTGAAGCTATATCATACGTTTCGCATGGATTCCAAGATAACCCTTCTAAATCGCATTGATTTGAATCTAAATCATGTGTTTCGAATGGATTTGAAGCTAACTCGTTTGTTTCGCATGCTGTTGAAGTTAAATCATGTATATCACAAGTATTTGAAGCTAAACCATTTGTATCGCATGGGATCGAAGATAAGCCTCCTACTTCGCATTGATTTGAAGCTAAATCATGTGTTTCACATGGATTTGAAGCTAACTCGTTTTTTCGCATGCTGTTGAAGCTAAATCATGTATATCACAAGTATTTGTAGCTATATCATACGTTTCGCATGGATTCCAAGACAACCCTTCTAAATCGCATTGATTTCAAGCTAAATCATGTGTTTCGCATGGATCTAACGCTAACTCGTTTGTTTCGCATGCAGTTGAAGCTGAATCATGTATATCACAAGTATTTGTAGCTAAACTATTCGTTTCGCATGGATTCGAAGATAAGTCTTCCACTTCGCATTGATTTGATGCTAAATAATGTGTTTCGCAAGGATTTGAAGCTAACTCGTTTGTTTCGCATGATGTTGAAGCTAACTCAAGTGTATCAAAAGTATTTGAAGCTAAACCATTTGCTTCGCATGGATTCGAAGATAAGCCTTCTACTTCGCATTGATTTTAATCTAAATCATGTCTTTCGCATGAATTTAAAGCTAACTCGTTTGTTTCGAATGCAGTTGTAGCTGAATCATGTATATCACAAGTATTTGAAGCTAAACTATTCGTTTCGCATGGATTCGAAGGTAAGCCTTCCACTTCGCATTGATTTGATGCTAAATCATGTGTTCCGCATGGATTTTAAGCTAACTCGTTTGTTTCGCATGCAGTTGAAGCTAAATCATGTATATCACAAGTATTTGAAGCTAAACCATTTGCTTCGCATGGATTCGAAGATCAGCATTCTACTTCGCATTGATTTGATGTTAAATCATGTGTTTCGCATGGATTTGAAGCTAACTCGTCTGTTTCGTATGCTGTTGAAGCTAAATCATGTATATCACAAGTATTTGAAGCTATATCATACGTTTCGCATGCATTCCAAGATAACCCTTCTAATTCGCATTGATTTGAAGATAAATCATGTGTTTCGCTTGGATTTGAAGCTAACTCGTTTGTTTCGCATCCTGTTGAAGCTAAATCAAGTGTATCAAAAGTATTTGAAGCTAAACCATTTGCTTCGCATGGATTCGAAGATCAGCCTTCTACTTCGCATTGATTTGAAGCTAAATCATGTGTTCCGCATGGATTTTAAGCTAACTCGTTTGTATCGCATGCAGTTGAAGCTAAATCATGTATATCACAAGTATTTGAAGCTAAACCATTTGTTTCGCATGGATTCGAAGATAAGCCTTCTACTTCGCAATTGATTTTAATCTAAATCATGTGTTTCGCATGGATTTGAATCTAACTCGTTTGTTTCGGATGCTGTTCAAGCTAAATCATGTATATCACAAGTATTTGAAGCTATATCAATTGTTTCGCATGGATTCGACGATAACCCTTCTAATTCGCATTGATTTGAAGCTAAATCATGTGTTTCGCATGGATTTAAAGCTAACTCGTTTGTTTCGCATGCAGTTGAAGCTGAATCATGTATATCACAAGTATTTGAAGCTAAACTATTCGTTCCGCATGGATTCGAAGATAAGTCTTCCACTTCGCATTGATGTGATGCTAAATCATGTGTTTCGCAAGGATTTGAAGCTAACTCGTTTGTTTCGCATGCTGTTAAAGCTAACTCAAGTGTATCAAAAGTATTTGAAGCTAAACCATTTGCTTCGCATGGATTCGAAGATCAGCCTTCTACTTCGCATTGATTTCATGCTAAATCATGTGTTTCGAATGGATTTGAAGCTAACTCGTTTTTTTTCGCATGCTGTTGAAGCTAAATTATGTACATCACATGTATTTGAAGCTAAACCATTTCTATCGCATGGAACCGAAGATAAGCCTCCTACTTCGCATTGATTTGAAGCTAAATCATGTGTTCGCATGGTTTTGAAGCTAACTCGTTTGATTCGCGAGCAGTTGAAGCTAAATCAAGTGTATCACAAGTATTTGAAGCTAAACCATTTGCTTCGCATGGATTCGAAGATCAGCCTTCTACTTCGCATTGATTTGAAGCTAAATCATGTGTTCTGCATGGATTTTAAGCGAACACGTTTGTTTCGCATGCAGTTGAAACTAAATCATGTATTTTACAAGCATTTGAAGCTAAACCATTTGTTTCGCATGGATTCGAAGATAACCCTTCTACTTCGCATTGATTTTAATCTAAATCATGTGTTTCGCATGGATTTAAAGCTAACTCGTTTGTTTCGCATGCAGTTGAAGCTGAATCATGTATATCAAAAGTATTTGAAGCTAAACCATTTGCTTCGCATGGATTCGAAGATCAGCTTTCTACTTCGCATTGATTTGAAGCTAAATCATGTGTTCCGCATGGATTTTAAGCTAACTCGTTTGTTTCGCATGCAGTTGAAGCTAAATCATGTATATCACAAGGATTTGAAGCTAAACCATTTGTTTCGCATGGATTCGAAAATAAGCCTCCTACTTCGCAATGATTTTAATCTAAATCACGTGTTTTGCATGGATTAGCAGCTAACTCGTTTGTTTCGCATGCAGTTGAAGCTAAATCATGTATATCACAAGTATTTGCAGCTAAACCATTTGTTACGCATGGATTCGAAGATCAGCCTTCTACTTCGCATTGATTTGATGCTAAATCATGTGTTCCGCATGGATTTTAAGCTAACTCGTTTGTTTCGCATGCAGTTGAAGCTAAATCATGTATATCACAAGTATTTGAAGCTAAACCATTTGCTTTGCATGGATTCGAAGATCAGCCTTCTACTTCGCATTGATTTGATGTTAAATCATGTGTTTCGCATGGATTTGAAGCTAACTCGTCTGTTTCGCATGCTGTTGAAGCTAAATCATGTATATCACAAGTATTTGAAGCTATATCATACGTTTCGCATGCATTCCAAGATAACCCTTCTAATTCGAATTGATTTGATGCTAAAACATGTGTTTCGCAAGGATTTGAAGCTAACTCGTTTGTTTCGCATGATGTTGAAGCTAACTGAAGTGTATCAAAAGTATTTGAAGCTAAACCATTTGCTTCGCATGGATTCGAAGATAAGCCTTCTACTTCGCATTGATTTTAATCTAAATCATGTGTTTCGCATGGATTTAAAGCTAACTCGTTTGTTTTGCATGCAGTTGAAGCTGAATCATGTATATCACAAGTATTTGAAGCTAAACTATTTGTTTCGCATGGATTCGAAGATAAGCCTTCCACTTCGCATTGATTTGATGCTAAATCATGTGTTCCGCATGGATTTTAAGCTAACTCGTTTGTTTCGCATGCAGTTGAAGCTAAATCATGTATATCACAAGTATTTGAAGCTAAACCATTTGCTTCGCATGGATTCGAAGATCAGCTTTCTACTTCGCATTGATTTGATGCTAAATCATGTGTTTCGCATGGATTTGAAGCTAACTCGTCTGTTTCGCATGCTGTTGAAGCTAAATCATGTATACCACAAGTATTTGAAGCTATATCATACGTTTCGCATGCATTCCAAGATAACCCTTCTAATTCGCATTGATTTGAAGATAAATCATGTGTTTCGCTTGGATTTGAAGCTAACTCGTTTGTTTCGCATGCTGTTGAATCTAAATCATGTATATCACAAGTATTTGAAGCTATATCATACGTTTCGCATGGATTCCAAGACAACCCTTCTCAATCGCATTGATTTGAATCTAAATCATGTGTTTCGCATGGATTTGAAGCTAACTCGTTTGTTTCGCATGCTGTTGAAGCTAAATCATGTATATCACAAGTATTTGCAGCTAAACTATTCGTTTCGCATGGATTCGAAGATAAGCCTTCCACTTCGCATTGATTTGATGCTAAATCATGTGTTCCGCATGGATTTTAAGCTAACTCGTTTGTTTCGCATGCAGTTGAAGCTAAATCATGTATATCACAAGTATTTGAAGCTAAACCATTTGCTTCGCATGGATTCGAAGATCAGCTTTCTACTTCGCATTGATTTGATGCTAAATCATGTGTTTCGCATGGATTTGAAGCTAACTCGTCTGTTTCGCATGCTGTTGAAGCTAAATCATGTATACCACAAGTATTTGAAGCTATATCATACGTTTCGCATGCATTCCAAGATAACCCTTCTAATTCGCATTGATTTGAAGATAAATCATGTGTTTCGCTTGGATTTGAAGCTAACTCGTTTGTTTCGCATGCTGTTGAAGCTAAATCATGTATATCACAAGTATTTGAAGCTATATCATACGTTTCGCATGGATTCCAAGATAACCCTTCTAAATCGCATTGATTTGAATCTAAATCATGTGTTTCGCATGGATTTGAAGCTAACTCGTTTGTTTCGCATGCTGTTGAAGCTAAATCATGTATATCACAAGTATTTGCAGCTAAACCATTTGTTACGCATGGATTCGAAGATAAGCCTTCTACTTCGCATTGATTTTAATCTAAATCATGTCTTTCGCATGGATTTAAAGCTAACTCGTTTGTTTCGAATGCAGTTGAAGCTGAATCATGTATATCACAAGTATTTGAAGCTAAACTATTCGTTTCGCATGGATTCGAAGATAAGTCTTCCACTTCGCATTGATGTGATGCTAAATCATGTGTTTCGCAAGGATTTGAAGCTAACTCGTTTGTTTCGCATGCTGTTAAAGCTAACTCAAGTGTATCAAAAGTATTTGAAGCTAAACCATTTGCTTCGCATGGATTCGAAGATCAGCCTTCTACTTCGCATTGATTTCATGCTAAATCATGTGTTTCGAATGGATTTGAAGCTAACTCGTTTTTTTTCGCATGCTGTTGAAGCTAAATTATGTACATCACATGTATTTGAAGCTAAACCATTTCTATCGCATGGAACCGAAGATAAGCCTCCTACTTCGCATTGATTTGAAGCTAAATCATGTGTTCGCATGGTTTTGAAGCTAACTCGTTTGATTCGCGAGCAGTTGAAGCTAAATCAAGTGTATCACAAGTATTTGAAGCTAAACCATTTGCTTCGCATGGATTCGAAGATCAGCCTTCTACTTCGCATTGATTTGAAGCTAAATCATGTGTTCTGCATGGATTTTAAGCGAACACGTTTGTTTCGCATGCAGTTGAAACTAAATCATGTATTTTACAAGCATTTGAAGCTTAACCATTTGTTTCGCATGGATTCGAAGATAACCCTTCTACTTCGCATTGATTTTAATCTAAATCATGTGTTTCGCATGGATTTAAAGCTAACTCGTTTGTTTCGCATGCAGTTGAAGCTGAATCATGTATATCAAAAGTATTTGAAGCTAAACCATTTGCTTCGCATGGATTCGAAGATCAGCTTTCTACTTCGCATTGATTTGAAGCTAAATCATGTGTTCCGCATGGATTTTAAGCTAACTCGTTTGTTTCGCATGCAGTTGAAGCTAAATCATGTATATCACAAGGATTTGAAGCTAAACCATTTGTTTCGCATGGATTCGAAAATAAGCCTTCTACTTCGCAATGATTTTAATCTAAATCACGTGTTTCGCATGGATTAGCAGCTAACTCGTTTGTTTCGCATGCAGTTGAAGCCAAATCATGTATATCACAAGTATTTGCAGCTAAACCATTTGTTACGCATGGATTCGAAGATCAGCCTTCTACTTCGCATTGATTTGATGCTAAATCATGTGTTCCGCATGGATTTTAAGCTAACTCGTTTGTTTCGCATGCAGTTGAAGCTAAATCATGTATATCACAAGTATTTGAAGCTAAACCATTTGCTTCGCATGGATTCGAAGATCAGCCTTCTACTTCGCATTGATTTGATGTTAAATCATGTGTTTCGCATGGATTTGAAGCTAACTCGTCTGTTTCGCATGCTGTTGAAGCTAAATCATGTATATCACAAGTACTTGAAGCTATATCATACGTTTCGCATGCATTCCAAGATAACCCTTCTAATTCGCATTGATTTGATGCTAAAACATGTGTTTCGCAAGGATTTGAAGCTAACTCGTTTGTTTCGCATGATGTTGAAGCTAACTGAAGTGTATCAAAAGTATTTGAAGCTAAACCATTTGCTTCGCATGGATTCGAAGATAAGCCTTCTACTTCGCATTGATTTTAATCTAAATCATGTGTTTCGCATGGATTTAAAGCTAACTCGTTTGTTTTGCATGCAGTTGAAGCTGAATCATGTATATCACAAGTATTTGAAGCTAAACTATTTGTTTCGCATGGATTCGAAGATAAGCCTTCCACTTCGCATTGATTTGATGCTAAATCATGTGTTCCGCATGGATTTTAAGCTAACTCGTTTGTTTCGCATGCAGTTGAAGCTAAATCATGTATATCACAAGTATTTGAAGCTAAACCATTTGCTTCGCATGGATTCGAAGATCAGCTTTCTACTTCGCATTGATTTGATGCTAAATCATGTGTTTCGCATGGATTTGAAGCTAACTCGTCTGTTTCGCATGCTGTTGAAGCTAAATCATGTATACCACAAGTATTTGAAGCTATATCATATGTTTCGCATGCATTCCAAGATAACCCTTCTAATTCGCATTGATTTGAAGATAAATCATGTGTTTCGCTTGGATTTGAAGCTAACTCGTTTGTTTCGCATGCTGTTGAATCTAAATCATGTATATCACAAGTATTTGAAGCTATATCATACGTTTCGCATGGATTCCAAGACAACCCTTCTAAATCGCATTGATTTGAATCTAAATCATGTGTTTCGCATGGATTTGAAGCTAACTCGTTTGTTTCGCATGCTGTTGAAGCTAAATCATGTATATCACAAGTATTTGCAGCTAAACCATTTGTTACGCATGGATTCGAAGATCAGCCTTCTACTTCGCATTGATTTGATGCTAAATCATGTGTTTCGAATGGATTTGAAGCTAACTCGTTTGTTTCGCATGCTGTTGAAGCTAACTGAAGTGTATCAAAAGTATTTGAAGCTAAACCATTTGCTTCGCATGGATTCGAAGATAAGCCTTCTACTTCGCATTGATTTTAATCTAAATCATGTCTTTCGCATGGATTTAAAGCTAACTCGTTTGTTTTGCATGCAGTTGAAGCTGAATCATGTATATCACAAGTATTTTAAGCTAAACTATTCGTTTCGCATGGATTCGAAGATAAGCCTTCCACTTCGCATTGATTTGATGCTAAATTATGTGTTCCGCATGGATTTTAAGCTAACTCGTTTGTTTCGCATGCAGTTGAAGCTAAATCATGTATATCACAAGTATTTGAAGCTAAACCATTTGCTTCGCATGGATTCGAAGATCAGCTTTCTACTTCGCATTGATTTGATGCTAAATCATGTGTTTCGCATGGATTTGAAGCTAACTCGTCTGTTTCGCATGCTGTTGAAGCTAAATCATGTATACCACAAGTATTTGAAGCTATATCATACGTTTCGCATGCATTCCAAGATAACCCTTCTAATTCGCATTGATTTGAAGATAAATCATGTGTTTCGCTTGGATTTGAAGCTAACTCGTTTGTTTCGTATGCTGTTGAAGCTAAATCATGTATATCACAAGTATTTGAAGCTATATCATACGTTTCGCATGGATTCCAAGATAACCCTTCTAAATCGCATTGATTTGAATCTAAATCATGTGTTTCGCATGGATTTGAAGCTAACTCGTTTGTTTCGCATGCTGTTGAAGCTAAATCATGTATATCACAAGTATTTGCAGCTAAACCATTTGTTACGCATGGATTCGAAGATCAGCCTTCTACTTCGCATTGATTTGATGCTAAATCATGTGTTTCGAATGGATTTGAAGCTAACTCGTTTGTTTCGCATGCTGTTGAAGCTAAATCATGTATATCACAAGTTTTTGAAGCTAAACCATTTGTTACGCATGGATTCGAAGATCAGCCTTCTAATTCGCATTGATTTGAAGATAAATCATGTGTTTCGCTTGGATTTGAAGCTAACTCGTTTGTTTCGCATGCAGTTGAAGCTAAATCATGTATATCACAAGTATTTGAAGCTAAACCATTTGCTTCGCATGGATTCGAAGATCAGCCTTCTACTTCGCATTGATTTGAAGCTAAATCATGTGTTCCGCATGGATTTTAAGCTAACTCGTTTGTTTCGCATGCAGTTTAAGCTAAATCATGTATATCACAAGTATTTGAAGCTAAACCATTTGCTTCGCATGGATTCGAAGATCAGCTTTCTACTTCGCATTGATTTGATGCTAAATCATGTGTTTCGCATGGATTTGAAGCTAACTCGTCTGTTTCGCATGCTGTTGAAGCTAAATCATGTATACCACAAGTATTTGAAGCTATATCATACGTTTCGCATGCATTCCAAGATAACCCTTCTAATTCGCATTGATTTGAAGATAAATCATGTGTTTCGCATGGATTTGAAGCTAACTCGTTTGTTTCGCATGCTGTTGAAGCTAAATCATGTATATCACAAGTATTTGCAGCTAAACCATTTGTTACGCATGGATTCGAAGATCAGCCTTCTACTTCGCATTGATTTGATGCTAAATCATGTGTTTCGAATGGATTTGAAGCTAACTCGTTTGTTTCGCATGCTGTTGAAGCTAACTGAAGTGTATCAAAAGTATTTGAAGCTAAACCATTTGCTTCGCATGGATTCGAAGATAAGCCTTCTACTTCGCATTGATTTTAATCTAAATCATGTCTTTCGCATGGATTTAAAGCTAACTCGTTTGTTTTGCATGCAGTTGAAGCTGAATCATGTATATCACAAGTATTTTAAGCTAAACTATTCGTTTCGCATGGATTCGAAGATAAGCCTTCCACTTCGCATTGATTTGATGCTAAATTATGTGTTCCGCATGGATTTTAAGCTAACTCGTTTGTTTCGCATGCAGTTGAAGCTAAATCATGTATATCACAAGTATTTGAAGCTAAACCATTTGCTTCGCATGGATTCGAAGATCAGCTTTCTACTTCGCATTGATTTGATGCTAAATCATGTGTTTCGCATGGATTTGAAGCTAACTCGTCTGTTTCGCATGCTGTTGAAGCTAAATCATGTATACCACAAGTATTTGAAGCTATATCATACGTTTCGCATGCATTCCAAGATAACCCTTCTAATTCGCATTGATTTGAAGATAAATCATGTGTTTCGCTTGGATTTGAAGCTAACTCGTTTGTTTCGTATGCTGTTGAAGCTAAATCATGTATATCACAAGTATTTGAAGCTATATCATACGTTTCGCATGGATTCCAAGATAACCCTTCTAAATCGCATTGATTTGAATCTAAATCATGTGTTTCGCATGGATTTGAAGCTAACTCGTTTGTTTCGCATGCTGTTGAAGCTAAATCATGTATATCACAAGTATTTGCAGCTAAACCATTTGTTACGCATGGATTCGAAGATCAGCCTTCTACTTCGCATTGATTTGATGCTAAATCATGTGTTTCGAATGGATTTGAAGCTAACTCGTTTGTTTCGCATGCTGTTGAAGCTAAATCATGTATATCACAAGTTTTTGAAGCTAAACCATTTGTTACGCATGGATTCGAAGATCAGCCTTCTACTTCGCATTGATTTGATGCTAAATCATGTGTTCCGCATGGATTTTAAGCTAACTCGTTTGTTTCGCATGCAGTTGAAGCTAAATCATGTATATCACAAGTATTTGAAGCTAAACCATTTGCTTCGCATGGATTCGAAGATCAGCCTTCTACTTCGCATTGATTTGAAGCTAAATCATGTGTTCCGCATGGATTTTAAGCTAACTCGTTTGTTTCGCATGCAGTTTAAGCTAAATCATGTATATCACAAGTATTTGAAGCTAAACCATTTGCTTCGCATGGATTCGAAGATCAGCTTTCTACTTCGCATTGATTTGATGCTAAATCATGTGTTTCGCATGGATTTGAAGCTAACTCGTCTGTTTCGCATGCTGTTGAAGCTAAATCATGTATACCACAAGTATTTGAAGCTATATCATACGTTTCGCATGCATTCCAAGATAACCCTTCTAATTCGCATTGATTTGAAGATAAATCATGTGTTTCGCTTGGATTTGAAGCTAACTCGTTTGTTTCGCATGCTGTTGAATCTAAATCATGTATATCACAAGTATTTGAAGCTATATCATACGTTTCGCATGGATTCCAAGACAACCCTTCTAATTCGCATTGATTTGAAGATAAATCATGTGTTTCGCTTGGATTTGAAGCTAACTCGTTTGTTTCGCATGCTGTTGAATCTAAATCATGTATATCACAAGTATTTGAAGCTATATCATACGTTTCGCATGGATTCCAAGACAACCCTTCTCAATCGCATTGATTTGAATCTAAATCATGTGTTTCGCATGGATTTGAAGCTAACTCGTTTGTTTCGCATGCTGTTGAAGCTAAATCATGTATATCACAAGTATTTGCAGCTAAACTATTCGTTTCGCATGGATTCGAAGATAAGCCTTCCACTTCGCATTGATTTGATGCTAAATCATGTGTTCCGCATGGATTTTAAGCTAACTCGTTTGTTTCGCATGCAGTTGAAGCTAAATCATGTATATCACAAGTATTTGAAGCTAAACCATTTGCTTCGCATGGATTCGAAGATCAGCTTTCTACTTCGCATTGATTTGATGCTAAATCATGTGTTTCGCATGGATTTGAAGCTAACTCGTCTGTTTCGCATGCTGTTGAAGCTAAATCATGTATACCACAAGTATTTGAAGCTATATCATACGTTTCGCATGCATTCCAAGATAACCCTTCTAATTCGCATTGATTTGAAGATAAATCATGTGTTTCGCTTGGATTTGAAGCTAACTCGTTTGTTTCGCATGCTGTTGAAGCTAAATCATGTATATCACAAGTATTTGAAGCTATATCATACGTTTCGCATGGATTCCAAGATAACCCTTCTAAATCGCATTGATTTGAATCTAAATCATGTGTTTCGCATGGATTTGAAGCTAACTCGTTTGTTTCGCATGCTGTTGAAGCTAAATCATGTATATCACAAGTATTTGCAGCTAAACCATTTGTTACGCATGGATTCGAAGATCAGCCTTCTACTTCGCATTGATTTGATGCTAAATCATGTGTTTCGAATGGATTTGAAGCTAACTCATTTGTTTCGCATGCTGTTGAAGCTAAATCATGTATATCACAAGTTTTTGAAGCTAAACCATTTGTATCGCATGGGATCGAAGATAAGCCTCCTACTTCGCATTGATTTGAAGCTAAATCATTTGTTTCGCATGGATTTGAAGCTAACTCGTTTTTTCGCATGCTGTTGAAGCTAAATCATGTATATCACAAGTATTTGTAGCTATATCATACGTTTCGCATGGATTCCAAGACAACCCCTCTAATTCGCATTGATTTGAAGCTAAATCATGTGTTTCGCATGGATCTAACGCTAACTCGTTTGTTTCGCATGCAGTTGAAGCTGAATCATGTATATCACAAGTATTTGAAGCTAAACTATTCGTTTCGCATGGATTCGAAGATAAGTCTTCCACTTCGCATTGATTTGATGCTAAATCATGTGTTTCGCAAGGATTTGAAGCTAACTCGTTTGTTTCGCATGATGTTGAAGCTAACTCAAGTGTATCAAAAGTATTTGAAGCTAAACCATTTGCTTCGCATGGATTCGAAGATAAGCCTTCTACTTCGCATTGATTTTAATCTAAATCATGTCTTTCGCATGGATTTAAAGCTAACTCGTTTGTTTCGAATGCAGTTGAAGCTGAATCATGTATATCACAAGTATTTGAAGCTAAACTATTCGTTTCGCATGGATTCGAAGGTAAGCCTTCCACTTCGCATTGATTTGATGCTAAATCATGTGTTTCGCAAGGATTTGAAGCTAACGCGTTTGTTTCGCATGATGTTGAAGCTAAATTATGTACATCACATGTATTTGAAGCTAAACCATTTCTATCGCATGGAACCGAAGATAAGCCTCCTACTTCGCATTGATTTGAAGCTAAATCATGTGTTCGCATGGTTTTGAAGCTAACTCGTTTGATTCGCGAGCAGTTGAAGCTAAATCAAGTGTATCACAAGTATTTGAAGCTAAACCATTTGCTTCGCATGGATTCGAAGATCAGCCTTCTACTTCGCATTGATTTGAAGCTAAATCATGTGTTCTGCATGGATTTTAAGCGAACACGTTTGTTTCGCATGCAGTTGAAGCTAAATCATGTATATCACAAGTATTTGAAGCTAAACCATTTGCTTCGCATGGATTCGAAGATCAGCTTTCTACTTCGCATTGATTTGATGCTAAATCATGTGTTTCGCATGGATTTGAAGCTAACTCGTCTGTTTCGCATGCTGTTGAAGCTAAATCATGTATACCACAAGTATTTGAAGCTATATCATACGTTTCGCATGCATTCCAAGATAACCCTTCTAATTCGCATTGATTTGAAGATAAATCATGTGTTTCGCTTGGATTTGAAGCTAACTCGTTTGTTTCGCATGCTGTTGAAGCTAAATCATGTATATCACAAGTATTTGAAGCTATATCATACGTTTCGCATGGATTCCAAGATAACCCTTCTAAATCGCATTGATTTGAATCTAAATCATGTGTTTCGCATGGATTTGAAGCTAACTCGTTTGTTTCGCATGCTGTTGAAGCTAAATCATGTATATCACAAGTATTTGCAGCTAAACCATTTGTTACGCATGGATTCGAAGATAAGCCTTCTACTTCGCATTGATTTTAATCTAAATCATGTCTTTCGCATGGATTTAAAGCTAACTCGTTTGTTTCGAATGCAGTTGAAGCTGAATCATGTATATCACAAGTATTTGAAGCTAAACTATTCGTTTCGCATGGATTCGAAGATAAGTCTTCCACTTCGCATTGATGTGATGCTAAATCATGTGTTTCGCAAGGATTTGAAGCTAACTCGTTTGTTTCGCATGCTGTTAAAGCTAACTCAAGTGTATCAAAAGTATTTGAAGCTAAACCATTTGCTTCGCATGGATTCGAAGATCAGCCTTCTACTTCGCATTGATTTCATGCTAAATCATGTGTTTCGAATGGATTTGAAGCTAACTCGTTTTTTTTCGCATGCTGTTGAAGCTAAATTATGTACATCACATGTATTTGAAGCTAAACCATTTCTATCGCATGGAACCGAAGATAAGCCTCCTACTTCGCATTGATTTGAAGCTAAATCATGTGTTCGCATGGTTTTGAAGCTAACTCGTTTGATTCGCGAGCAGTTGAAGCTAAATCAAGTGTATCACAAGTATTTGAAGCTAAACCATTTGCTTCGCATGGATTCGAAGATCAGCCTTCTACTTCGCATTGATTTGAAGCTAAATCATGTGTTCTGCATGGATTTTAAGCGAACACGTTTGTTTCGCATGCAGTTGAAACTAAATCATGTATTTTACAAGCATTTGAAGCTTAACCATTTGTTTCGCATGGATTCGAAGATAACCCTTCTACTTCGCATTGATTTTAATCTAAATCATGTGTTTCGCATGGATTTAAAGCTAACTCGTTTGTTTCGCATGCAGTTGAAGCTGAATCATGTATATCAAAAGTATTTGAAGCTAAACCATTTGCTTCGCATGGATTCGAAGATCAGCTTTCTACTTCGCATTGATTTGAAGCTAAATCATGTGTTCCGCATGGATTTTAAGCTAACTCGTTTGTTTCGCATGCAGTTGAAGCTAAATCATGTATATCACAAGGATTTGAATCTAAACCATTTGTTTCGCATGGATTCGAAAATAAGCCTTCTACTTCGCAATGATTTTAATCTAAATCACGTGTTTCGCATGGATTAGCAGCTAACTCGTTTGTTTCGCATGCAGTTGAAGCCAAATCATGTATATCACAAGTATTTGCAGCTAAACCATTTGTTACGCATGGATTCGAAGATCAGCCTTCTACTTCGCATTGATTTGATGCTAAATCATGTGTTCCGCATGGATTTTAAGCTAACTCGTTTGTTTCGCATGCAGTTGAAGCTAAATCATGTATATCACAAGTATTTGAAGCTAAACCATTTGCTTCGCATGGATTCGAAGATCAGCCTTCTACTTCGCATTGATTTGATGTTAAATCATGTGTTTCGCATGGATTTGAAGCTAACTCGTCTGTTTCGCATGCTGTTGAAGCTAAATCATGTATATCACAAGTACTTGAAGCTATATCATACGTTTCGCATGCATTCCAAGATAACCCTTCTAATTCGCATTGATTTGATGCTAAAACATGTGTTTCGCAAGGATTTGAAGCTAACTCGTTTGTTTCGCATGATGTTGAAGCTAACTGAAGTGTATCAAAAGTATTTGAAGCTAAACCATTTGCTTCGCATGGATTCGAAGATAAGCCTTCTACTTCGCATTGATTTTAATCTAAATCATGTGTTTCGCATGGATTTAAAGCTAACTCGTTTGTTTTGCATGCAGTTGAAGCTGAATCATGTATATCACAAGTATTTGAAGCTAAACTATTTGTTTCGCATGCATTCCAAGATAACCCTTCTAATTCGCATTGATTTGAAGATAAATCATGTGTTTCGCTTGGATTTGAAGCTAACTCGTTTGTTTCGCATGCTGTTGAATCTAAATCATGTATATCACAAGTATTTGAAGCTATATCATACGTTTCGCATGGATTCCAAGACAACCCTTCTAAATCGCATTGATTTGAATCTAAATCATGTGTTTCGCATGGATTTGAAGCTAACTCGTTTGTTTCGCATGCTGTTGAAGCTAAATCATGTATATCACAAGTATTTGCAGCTAAACCATTTGTTACGCATGGATTCGAAGATCAGCCTTCTACTTCGCATTGATTTGATGCTAAATCATGTGTTTCGAATGGATTTGAAGCTAACTCGTTTGTTTCGCATGCTGTTGAAGCTAACTGAAGTGTATCAAAAGTATTTGAAGCTAAACCATTTGCTTCGCATGGATTCGAAGATAAGCCTTCTACTTCGCATTGATTTTAATCTAAATCATGTCTTTCGCATGGATTTAAAGCTAACTCGTTTGTTTTGCATGCAGTTGAAGCTGAATCATGTATATCACAAGTATTTGAAGCTAAACTATTCGTTTCGCATGGATTCGAAGATAAGCCTTCCACTTCGCATTGATTTGATGCTAAATTATGTGTTCCGCATGGATTTTAAGCTAACTCGTTTGTTTCGCATGCAGTTGAAGCTAAATCATGTATATCACAAGTATTTGAAGCTAAACCATTTGCTTCGCATGGATTCGAAGATCAGCTTTCTACTTCGCATTGATTTGATGCTAAATCATGTGTTTCGCATGGATTTGAAGCTAACTCGTCTGTTTCGCATGCTGTTGAAGCTAAATCATGTATACCACAAGTATTTGAAGCTATATCATACGTTTCGCATGCATTCCAAGATAACCCTTCTAATTCGCATTGATTTGAAGATAAATCATGTGTTTCGCTTGGATTTGAAGCTAACTCGTTTGTTTCGTATGCTGTTGAAGCTAAATCATGTATATCACAAGTATTTGAAGCTATATCATACGTTTCGCATGGATTCCAAGATAACCCTTCTAAATCGCATTGATTTGAATCTAAATCATGTGTTTCGCATGGATTTGAAGCTAACTCGTTTGTTTCGCATGCTGTTGAAGCTAAATCATGTATATCACAAGTATTTGCAGCTAAACCATTTGTTACGCATGGATTCGAAGATCAGCCTTCTACTTCGCATTGATTTGATGCTAAATCATGTGTTTCGAATGGATTTGAAGCTAACTCGTTTGTTTCGCATGCTGTTGAAGCTAAATCATGTATATCACAAGTTTTTGAAGCTAAACCATTTGTTACGCATGGATTCGAAGATCAGCCTTCTACTTCGCATTGATTTGATGCTAAATCATGTGTTCCGCATGGATTTTAAGCTAACTCGTTTGTTTCGCATGCAGTTGAAGCTAAATCATGTATATCACAAGTATTTGAAGCTAAACCATTTGCTTCGCATGGATTCGAAGATCAGCCTTCTACTTCGCATTGATTTGAAGCTAAATCATGTGTTCCGCATGGATTTTAAGCTAACTCGTTTGTTTCGCATGCAGTTTAAGCTAAATCATGTATATCACAAGTATTTGAAGCTAAACCATTTGCTTCGCATGGATTCGAAGATCAGCTTTCTACTTCGCATTGATTTGATGCTAAATCATGTGTTTCGCATGGATTTGAAGCTAACTCGTCTGTTTCGCATGCTGTTGAAGCTAAATCATGTATACCACAAGTATTTGAAGCTATATCATACGTTTCGCATGCATTCCAAGATAACCCTTCTAATTCGCATTGATTTGAAGATAAATCATGTGTTTCGCTTGGATTTGAAGCTAACTCGTTTGTTTCGCATGCTGTTGAATCTAAATCATGTATATCACAAGTATTTGAAGCTATATCATACGTTTCGCATGGATTCCAAGACAACCCTTCTAATTCGCATTGATTTGAAGATAAATCATGTGTTTCGCTTGGATTTGAAGCTAACTCGTTTGTTTCGCATGCTGTTGAATCTAAATCATGTATATCACAAGTATTTGAAGCTATATCATACGTTTCGCATGGATTCCAAGACAACCCTTCTCAATCGCATTGATTTGAATCTAAATCATGTGTTTCGCATGGATTTGAAGCTAACTCGTTTGTTTCGCATGCTGTTGAAGCTAAATCATGTATATCACAAGTATTTGCAGCTAAACTATTCGTTTCGCATGGATTCGAAGATAAGCCTTCCACTTCGCATTGATTTGATGCTAAATCATGTGTTCCGCATGGATTTTAAGCTAACTCGTTTGTTTCGCATGCAGTTGAAGCTAAATCATGTATATCACAAGTATTTGAAGCTAAACCATTTGCTTCGCATGGATTCGAAGATCAGCTTTCTACTTCGCATTGATTTGATGCTAAATCATGTGTTTCGCATGGATTTGAAGCTAACTCGTCTGTTTCGCATGCTGTTGAAGCTAAATCATGTATACCACAAGTATTTGAAGCTATATCATACGTTTCGCATGCATTCCAAGATAACCCTTCTAATTCGCATTGATTTGAAGATAAATCATGTGTTTCGCTTGGATTTGAAGCTAACTCGTTTGTTTCGCATGCTGTTGAAGCTAAATCATGTATATCACAAGTATTTGAAGCTATATCATACGTTTCGCATGGATTCCAAGATAACCCTTCTAAATCGCATTGATTTGAATCTAAATCATGTGTTTCGCATGGATTTGAAGCTAACTCGTTTGTTTCGCATGCTGTTGAAGCTAAATCATGTATATCACAAGTATTTGCAGCTAAACCATTTGTTACGCATGGATTCGAAGATCAGCCTTCTACTTCGCATTGATTTGATGCTAAATCATGTGTTTCGAATGGATTTGAAGCTAACTCATTTGTTTCGCATGCTGTTGAAGCTAAATCATGTATATCACAAGTTTTGAAGCTAAACCATTTGTATCGCATGGGATCGAAGATAAGCCTCCTACTTCGCATTGATTTGAAGCTAAATCATTTGTTTCGCATGGATTTGAAGCTAACTCGTTTTTTCGCATGCTGTTGAAGCTAAATCATGTATATCACAAGTATTTGTAGCTATATCATACGTTTCGCATGGATTCCAAGACAACCCCTCTAATTCGCATTGATTTGAAGCTAAATCATGTGTTTCGCATGGATCTAACGCTAACTCGTTTGTTTCGCATGCAGTTGAAGCTGAATCATGTATATCACAAGTATTTGAAGCTAAACTATTCGTTTCGCATGGATTCGAAGATAAGTCTTCCACTTCGCATTGATTTGATGCTAAATCATGTGTTTCGCAAGGATTTGAAGCTAACTCGTTTGTTTCGCATGATGTTGAAGCTAACTCAAGTGTATCAAAAGTATTTGAAGCTAAACCATTTGCTTCGCATGGATTCGAAGATAAGCCTTCTACTTCGCATTGATTTTAATCTAAATCATGTCTTTCGCATGGATTTAAAGCTAACTCGTTTGTTTCGAATGCAGTTGAAGCTGAATCATGTATATCACAAGTATTTGAAGCTAAACTATTCGTTTCGCATGGATTCGAAGGTAAGCCTTCCACTTCGCATTGATTTGATGCTAAATCATGTGTTTCGCAAGGATTTGAAGCTAACGCGTTTGTTTCGCATGATGTTGAAGCTAAATTATGTACATCACATGTATTTGAAGCTAAACCATTTCTATCGCATGGAACCGAAGATAAGCCTCCTACTTCGCATTGATTTGAAGCTAAATCATGTGTTCGCATGGTTTTGAAGCTAACTCGTTTGATTCGCGAGCAGTTGAAGCTAAATCAAGTGTATCACAAGTATTTGAAGCTAAACCATTTGCTTCGCATGGATTCGAAGATCAGCCTTCTACTTCGCATTGATTTGAAGCTAAATCATGTGTTCTGCATGGATTTTAAGCGAACACGTTTGTTTCGCATGCAGGTGAAACTAAATCATGTATTTTACAAGCATTTGAAGCTAAACCATTTGTTTCGCATGGATTCGAAGATAACCCTTCTACTTCGCATTGATTTTAATCTAAATCATGTGTTTCGCATGGATTTAAAGCTAACTCGTTTGTTTCGCATGCAGTTGAAGCTGAATCATGTATATCAAAAGTATTTGAATCTAAACCATTTGCTTCGCATGGATTCGAAGATCAGCTTTCTACTTCGCATTGATTTGAAGCTAAATTATGTGTTCCGCATGGATTTTAAGCTAACTCGTTTGTTTCGCATGCAGTTGAAGCTAAATCATGTATATCACAAGGATTTGAAGCTAAACCATTTGTTTCGCATGGATTCGAAAATAAGCCTTCTACTTCGCAATGATTTTAATCTAAATCACGTGTTTCGCATGGATTAGCAGCTAACTCGTTTGTTTCGCATGCAGTTGAAGCTAAATCATGTATATCACAAGTATTTGCAGCTAAACCATTTGTTACGCATGGATTCGAAGATCAGCCTTCTACTTCGCATTGATTTGATGCTAAATCATGTGTTCCGCATGGATTTTAAGCTAACTCGTTTGTTTCGCATGCAGTTGAAGCTAAATCATGTATATCACAAGTATTTGAAGCTAAACCATTTGCTTCGCATGGATTCGAAGATCAGCCTTCTACTTCGCATTGATTTGATGTTAAATCATGTGTTTCGCATGGATTTGAAGCTAACTCGTCTGTTTCGCATGCTGTTGAAGCTAAATCATGTATATCACAAGTATTTGAAGCTATATCATACGTTTCGCATGGATTCCAAGATAACCCTTCTAATTCGCATTGATTTGATGCTAAAACATGTGTTTCGGAAGGATTTGAAGCTAACTCGTTTGTTTCGCATGATGTTGAAGCTAACTGAAGTGTATCAAAAGTATTTGAAGCTAAACCATTTGCTTCGCATGGATTCGAAGATAAGCCTTCTACTTCGCATTGATTTTAATCTAAATCATGTGTTTCGCATGGATTTAAAGCTAACTCGTTTGTTTTGCATGCAGTTGAAGCTGAATCATGTATATCACAAGTATTTGAAGCTAAACTATTTGTTTCGCATGGATTCGAAGATAAGCCTTCCACTTCGCATTGATTTGATGCTAAATCATGTGTTCCGCATGGATTTTAAGCTAACTCGTTTGTTTCGCATGCAGTTGAAGCTAAATCATGTATATCACAAGTATTTGAAGCTAAACCATTTGCTTCGCATGGATTCGAAGATCAGCTTTCTACTTCGCATTGATTTGATGCTAAATCATGTGTTTCGCATGGATTTGAAGCTAACTCGTCTGTTTCGCATGCTGTTGAAGCTAAATCATGTATACCACAAGTATTTGAAGCTATATCATACGTTTCGCATGCATTCCAAGATAACCCTTCTAATTCGCATTGATTTGAAGATAAATCATGTGTTTCGCTTGGATTTGAAGCTAACTCGTTTGTTTCGCATGCTGTTGAATCTAAATCATGTATATCACAAGTATTTGAAGCTATATCATACGTTTCGCATGGATTCCAAGACAACCCTTCTAAATCGCATTGATTTGAATCTAAATCATGTGTTTCGCATGGATTTGAAGCTAACTCGTTTGTTTCGCATGCTGTTGAAGCTAAATCATGTATATCACAAGTATTTGCAGCTAAACCATTTGTTACGCATGGATTCGAAGATCAGCCTTCTACTTCGCATTGATTTGATGCTAAATCATGTGTTTCGAATGGATTTGAAGCTAACTCGTTTGTTTCGCATGCTGTTGAAGCTAACTGAAGTGTATCAAAAGTATTTGAAGCTAAACCATTTGCTTCGCATGGATTCGAAGATAAGCCTTCTACTTCGCATTGATTTTAATCTAAATCATGTCTTTCGCATGGATTTAAAGCTAACTCGTTTGTTTTGCATGCAGTTGAAGCTGAATCATGTATATCACAAGTATTTGAAGCTAAACTATTCGTTTCGCATGGATTCGAAGATAAGCCTTCCACTTCGCATTGATTTGATGCTAAATTATGTGTTCCGCATGGATTTTAAGCTAACTCGTTTGTTTCGCATGCAGTTGAAGCTAAATCATGTATATCACAAGTATTTGAAGCTAAACCATTTGCTTCGCATGGATTCGAAGATCAGCTTTCTACTTCGCATTGATTTGATGCTAAATCATGTGTTTCGCATGGATTTGAAGCTAACTCGTCTGTTTCGCATGCTGTTGAAGCTAAATCATGTATACCACAAGTATTTGAAGCTATATCATACGTTTCGCATGCATTCCAAGATAACCCTTCTAATTCGCATTGATTTGAAGATAAATCATGTGTTTCGCTTGGATTTGAAGCTAACTCGTTTGTTTCGCATGCTGTTGAAGCTAAATCATGTATATCACAAGTATTTGAAGCTATATCATACGTTTCGCATGGATTCCAAGATAACCCTTCTAAATCGCATTGATTTGAATCTAAATCATGTGTTTCGCATGGATTTGAAGCTAACTCGTTTGTTTCGCATGCTGTTGAAGCTAAATCATGTATATCACAAGTATTTGCAGCTAAACCATTTGTTACGCATGGGATCGAAGATAAGCCTCCTACTTCGCATTGATTTGAAGCTAAATCATGTGTTTCGCATGGATTTGAAGCTAACTCGTTTTTTCGCATGCTGTTGAAGCTAAATCATGTATATCACAAGTATTTGAAGCTAAACTATTCGTTTCGCATGGATTCGAAGGTAAGCCTTCCACTTCGCATTGATTTGATGCTAAATCATGTGTTCCGCATGGATTTTAAGCTAACTCGTTTGTTTCGCATGCAGTTGAAGCTAAATCATGTATATCACAAGTATATGAAGCTAAACCATTTGCTTCGCATGGATTCGAAGATCAGCCTTCTACTTCGCATTGATTTGATTCTAAATCATGTGTTTCGCATGGATTTGAAGCTAACTCGTCTGTTTCGCATGCTGTTGAAGCTAAATCATGTATACCACAAGTATTTGAAGCTATATCATACGTTTCGCATGCATTCCAAGATAACCCTTCTAATTCGCATTGATTTGAAGATAAATCATGTGTTTCGCTTGGATTTGAAGCTAACTCGTTTGTTTCGCATGCTGTTGAATCTAAATCATGTATATCACAAGTATTTGAAGCTATATCATACGTTTCGCATGGATTCCAAGACAACCCTTCTAAATCGCATTGATTTGAATCTAAATCATGTGTTTCGCATGGATTTGAAGCTAACTCGTTTGTTTCGCATGCTGTTGAAGCTAAATCATGTATATCACAAGTATTTGCAGCTAAACCATTTGTTACGCATGGATTCGAAGATCAGCCTTCTACTTCGCATTGATTTGATGCTAAATCATGTGTTTCGAATGGATTTGAAGCTAACTCGTTTGTTTCGCATGCTGTTGAAGCTAACTGAAGTGTATCAAAAGTATTTGAAGCTAAACCATTTGCTTCGCATGGATTCGAAGATAAGCCTTCTACTTCGCATTGATTTTAATCTAAATCATGTCTTTCGCATGGATTTAAAGCTAACTCGTTTGTTTTGCATGCAGTTGAAGCTGAATCATGTATATCACAAGTATTTGAAGCTAAACTATTCGTTTCGCATGGATTCGAAGATAAGCCTTCCACTTCGCATTGATTTGATGCTAAATTATGTGTTCCGCATGGATTTTAAGCTAACTCGTTTGTTTCGCATGCAGTTGAAGCTAAATCATGTATATCACAAGTATTTGAAGCTAAACCATTTGCTTCGCATGGATTCGAAGATCAGCTTTCTACTTCGCATTGATTTGATGCTAAATCATGTGTTTCGCATGGATTTGAAGCTAACTCGTCTGTTTCGCATGCTGTTGAAGCTAAATCATGTATACCACAAGTATTTGAAGCTATATCATACGTTTCGCATGCATTCCAAGATAACCCTTCTAATTCGCATTGATTTGAAGATAAATCATGTGTTTCGCTTGGATTTGAAGCTAACTCGTTTGTTTCGCATGCTGTTGAAGCTAAATCATGTATATCACAAGTATTTGAAGCTATATCATACGTTTCGCATGGATTCCAAGATAACCCTTCTAAATCGCATTGATTTGAATCTAAATCATGTGTTTCGCATGGATTTGAAGCTAACTCGTTTGTTTCGCATGCTGTTGAAGCTAAATCATGTATATCACAAGTATTTGCAGCTAAACCATTTGTTACGCATGGATTCGAAGATCAGCCTTCTACTTCGCATTGATTTGATGCTAAATCATGTGTTTCGAATGGATTTGAAGCTAACTCGTTTGTTTCGCATGCTGTTGAAGCTAAATCATGTATATCACAAGTTTTTGAAGCTAAACCATTTGTATCGCATGGGATCGAAGATAAGCCTCCTACTTCGCATTGATTTGAAGCTAAATCATGTGTTTCGCATGGATTTGAAGCTAACTCGTTTTTTCGCATGCTGTTGAAGCTAAATCATGTATATCACAAGTATTTGTAGCTATATCATACGTTTCGCATGGATTCCAAGACAACCCTTCTAATTCGCATTGATTTGAAGCTAAATCATGTGTTTCGCATGGATCTAACGCTAACTCGTTTGTTTCGCATGCAGTTGAAGCTGAATCATGTATATCACAAGTATTTGAAGCTAAACTATTCGTTTCGCATGGATTCGAAGATAAGTCTTCCACTTCGCATTGATTTGATGCTAAATCATGTGTTTCGCAAGGATTTGAAGCTAACTCGTTTGTTTCGCATGATGTTGAAGCTAATTCAAGTGTATCAAAAGTATTTGAAGCTAAACCATTTGCTTCGCATTGATTCGAAGATAAGCCTTCTACTTCGCATTGATTTTAATCTAAATCATGTCTTTCGCATGGATTTAAAGCTAACTCGTTTGTTTCGAATGCAGTTGAAGCTGAATCATGTATATCACAAGTATTTGAAGCTAAACTATTCGTTTCGCATGGATTCGAAGGTAAGCCTTCCACTTCGCATTGATTTGATGCTAAATCATGTGTTCCGCATGGATTTTAAGCTAACTCGTTTGTTTCGCATGCAGTTGAAGCTAAATCATGTATATCACAAGTATATGAAGCTAAACCATTTGCTTCGCATGGATTCGAAGATCAGCCTTCTACTTCGCATTGATTTGATGCTAAATCATGTGTTTCGCATGGATTTGAAGCTAATTCGTTTGTTTCGCATGCTGTTGAAGCTAAATCATGTATATCACAGGTATTTGAAGCTAAACTATTTGTATCGCATGGGATCGAAGATAAGTCTCCTACTTCGCATTGATTTGAAGCTAAATCATGTGTTTCGCATGGATTTGAAGATAACTCGTTTGTTTCGCATGCTGTAGAAGCTAAATCATATATATCACAAGTATTTGAAGCTAAACCATTTGTTTCGCATGGATTCGAAGATAAGCCTTCTACTTCGCATTGATTTGAGGCTAAATCATGTGTTTCGCTTGGTTTTGAAGCTAACTCGTTTTTTTCGCATGCAGTTGTAGCTAAATCATGTATATCACAAGTATTTGAAGCTATACCATTTGATTCCCATGGTTTTGAAGCTAAGCTTTCTACTTCGCATAGATTTGAAGATAAATCATGTGTTTCGCTTGGATTTGAATATAACTCATTTGTTTCGCATGCTGTTGAAGCTAAATCATGTATATCACAAGTATTTGAAGCTAAACCATTTGCTTTGCATGGATTCGAAGATCAGCCTTCTACTTCGCATTGATTTGATGCTAAATCATGTGTTTCGCATGGATTTGAAGCTAACTCGTTTGTTTCGCATGCTGTTGAAGCTAAATCATGTATATCACAAGTATTTGAAGCTATATCATACGTTTCGCATGGATTCCAAGATAACCCTTCTAATTCGCATTGATTTGAAGCTAAATCATGTGTTTTGCATGGATTTGAATCTAACTCGTTTGTTTCGAATGCAGTTGAAGCTGAATCATGTATATCACAAGTATTTGAAGCTAAACCATTTGCTTCGCATGGATTCGAAGATCAGCTTTCTACTTCGCATTGATTTGAAGCTAAATCATGTGTTCCGCATGGATTTTAAGCTAACTCGTTTGTTTCGCATGCAGTTGAAGCTAAATCATGTATATCACAAGGATTTGAAGCTAAACCATTTGTTTCGCATGGATTCGAAAATAAGCCTTCTACTTCGCAATGATTTTAATCTAAATCACGTGTTTCGCATGGATTAGCAGCTAACTCGTTTGTTTCGCTTGCAGTTGAAGCTAAATCATGTATATCACAAGTATTTGCAGCTAAACCATTTGTTACGCATGGATTCGAAGATCAGCCTTCTACTTCGCATTGATTTGATGCTAAATCATGTGTTCCGCATGGATTTTAAGCTAACTCGTTTGTTTCGCATGCAGTTGAAGCTAAATCATGTATATCACAAGTATTTGAAGCTAAACCATTTGCTTCGCATGGATTCGAAGATCAGCCTTCTACTTCGCATTGATTTGATGTTAAATCATGTGTTTCGCATGGATTTGAAGCTAACTCGTCTGTTTCGCATGCTGTTGAAGCTAAATCATGTATAACACAAGTATTTGAAGCTATATCATACGTTTCGCATGCATTCCAAGATAACCCTTCTAATTCGCATTGATTTGATGCTAAAACATGTGTTTCGCAAGGATTTGAAGCTAACTCGTTTGTTTCGCATGATGTTGAAGCTAACTGAAGTGTATCAAAAGTATTTGAAGCTAAACCATTTGCTTCGCATGGATTCGAAGATAAGCCTTCTACTTCGCATTGATTTTAATCTAAATCATGTGTTTCGCATGGATTTAAAGCTAACTCGTTTGTTTTGCATGCAGTTGAAGCTGAATCATGTATATCACAAGTATTTGAAGCTAAACTATTTGTTTCGCATGGATTCGAAGATAAGCCTTCCACTTCGCATTGATTTGATGCTAAATCATGTGTTCCGCATGGATTTTAAGCTAACTCGTTTGTTTCGCATGCAGTTGAAGCTAAATCATGTATATCACAAGTATTTGAAGCTAAACCATTTGCTTCGCATGGATTCGAAGATCAGCTTTCTACTTCGCATTGATTTGATGCTAAATCATGTGTTTCGCATGGATTTGAAGCTAACTCGTCTGTTTCGCATGCTGTTGAAGCTAAATCATGTATACCACAAGTATTTGAAGCTATATCATACGTTTCGCATGCATTCCAAGATAACCCTTCTAATTCGCATTGATTTGAAGATAAATCATGTGTTTCGCTTGGATTTGAAGCTAACTCGTTTGTTTCGCATGCTGTTGAAGCTAAATCATGTATATCACAAGTATTTGCAGCTAAACCATTTGTTACGCATGGATTCGAAGATCAGACTTCTACTTCGCATTGATTTGATGCTAAATCATGTGTTTCGAATGGATTTGAAGCTAACTCGTTTGTTTCGCATGCTGTTGAAGCTAACTGAAGTGTATCAAAAGTATTTGAAGCTAAACCATTTGCTTCGCATGGATTCGAAGATAAGCCTTCTACTTCGCATTGATTTTAATCTAAATCATGTCTTTCGCATGGATTTAAAGCTAACTCGTTTGTTTTGCATGCAGTTGAAGCTGAATCATGTATATCACAAGTATTTGAAGCTAAACTATTCGTTTCGCATGGATTCGAAGATAAGCCTTCCACTTCGCATTGATTTGATGCTAAATCATGTGTTCCGCATGGATTTTAAGCTAACTCGTTTGTTTCGTATGCAGTTGAAGCTAAATCATGTATATCACAAGTATTTGAAGCTAAACCATTTGCTTCGCATGGATTCGAAGATCAGCTTTCTACTTCGCATTGATTTGATGCTAAATCGTGTGTTTCGCATGGATTTGAAGCTAACTCGTCTGTTTCGCATGCTGTTGAAGCTAAATCATGTATACCACAAGTATTTGAAGCTATATCATACGTTTCGCATGCCTTCCAAGATAACCCTTCTAATTCGCATTGATTTGAAGATAAATCATGTGTTTCGCTTGGATTTGAAGCTAACTCGTTTGTTTCGCATGCTGTTGAAGCTAAATCATGTATATCACAAGTATTTGAAGCTATATCATACGTTTCGCATGGATTCCAAGATAACCCTTCTAAATCGCATTGATTTGAATCTAAATCATGTGTTTCGCATGGATTTGAAGCTAACTCGTTTGTTTCGTATGCTGTTGAAGCTAAATCATGTATATCACAAGTATTTGCAGCTAAACCATTTGTTACGCATGGATTCGAAGATCAGCCTTCTACTTCGCATTGATTTGATGCTAAATCATGTGTTTCGAATGGATTTGAAGCTAACTCGTTTGTTTCGCATGCTGTTGAAGCTAAATCATGTATATCACAAGTTTTTGAAGCTAAACCATTTGTATCGCATGGGATCGAAGATAAGCCTCCTACTTCGCATTGATTTGAAGCTAAATCATGTGTTTCGCATGGATTTGAAGCTAACTCGTTTTTTCGCATGCTGTTGAAGCTAAATCATGTATATCACAAGTATTTGTAGCTATATCATACGTTTCGCATGGATTCCAAGACAACCCTTCTAATTCGCATTGATTTGAAGCTAAATCATGTGTTTCGCATGGATCTAACGCTAACTCGTTTGTTTCGCATGCAGTTGAAGCTGAATCATGTATATCACAAGTATTTGAAGCTAAACTATTCGTTTCGCATGGATTCGAAGATAAGTCTTCCACTTCGCATTGATTTGATGCTAAATCATGTGTTTCGCAAGGATTTGAAGCTAACTCGTTTGTTTCGCATGATGTTGAAGCTAACTCAAGTGTATCAAAAGTATTTGAAGCTAAACCATTTGCTTCGCATGGATTCGAAGATAAGGCTTCTACTTCGCATTGATTTTAATCTAAATCATGTCTTTCGCATGGATTTAAAGCTAACTCGTTTGTTTCGAATGCAGTTGAAGCTAAATCATGTATATCACAAGTATTTGAAGCTAAACTATTCGTTTCGCATGGATTCGAAGGTAAGCCTTCCACTTCGCATTGATTTGATGCTAAATCATGTGTTCCGCATGGATTTTAAGCTAACTCGTTTGTTTCGCATGCAGTTGAAGCTAAATCATGTATATCACAAGTATATGAAGCTAAACCATTTGCTTCGCATGGATTCGAAGATCAGCCTTCTACTTCGCATTGATTTGATGTTAAATCATGTGTTTCGCATGGATTTGAAGCTAACTCGTCCGTTTCGCATGCTGTTGAAGCTAAATCATGTATATCACAAGTATTTGAAGCTATATCATACGTTTCGCATGCATTCCAAGATAACCCTTCTAATTCGCATTGATTTGAAGATAAATCATGTGTTTCGCTTGGATTTGAAGCTAACTCGTTTGTTTCGCATCCTGTTGAAGCTAAATCAAGTGTATCAAAAGTATTTGAAGCTAAACCATTTGCTTCGCATGGATTCGAAGATCAGCCTTCTACTTCGCATTGATTTGAAGCTAAATCATGTGTTCCGCATGGATTTTAAGCTAACTCGTTTGTATCGCATGCAGTTGAAGCTAAATCATGTATATCACAAGTATTTGAAGCTAAACCATTTGTTTCGCATGGATTCGAAGATAAGCCTCCTACTCCGCATTGATTTGAAGCTAAATCATGTGTTTCGCATGGATTTGAAGCTAACTCGTTTGTTTCGCATGCTGTTGAAGCTAAATCATATATATCACAAGTATTTGAAGCTAAACCATTTGTTTCGCATTTATTCGAAGCTAAGCCTTCTACTTCCCATTGATTTGAGGCTAAATCATGTGTTTCGCTTGGTTTTGAAGCTAACTCGTTTTTTTCGCATGCAGTTGTAGCTAAATCATGTATATCACAAGCATTTGAAGCTAAACCATTTGTTTCGCATGGATTCGAAGGTAAGCCTTCTACTTCGCATTGATTTTAATCTAAATCATGTGTTTCGCATGGATTTAAAGCTAACTCGTTTGTTTCGCATGCAGTTGAAGCTGAATCATGTATATCAAAAGTATTTGAAGCTAAACCATTTGCTTCGCATGGATTCGAAGATCAGCTTTCTACTTCGCATTGATTTGAAGCTAAATCATGTGTTCCGCATGGATTTTAAGCTAACTCGTTTGTTTCGCATGCAGTTGAAGCTAAATCGTGTATATCACAAGGATTTGAAGCTAAACCATTTGTTTCGCATGGATTCGAAAATAAGCCTTCTACCTCGCATTGATTTTAATCTAAATCACGTGTTTCGCATGGATTAGCAGCTAACTCGTTTGTTTCGCATGCAGTTGAAGCTAAATCATGTATATCACAAGTATTTGCAGCTAAACCATTTGTTACGCATGGATTCGAAGATCAGCCTTCTACTTCGCATTGATTTGATGCTAAATCATGTGTTTCGCATGGATTTGAAGATAACTCGTTTGTTTCGCATGCTGTTGAAGCTAAATCATGTATATCACAAGTATCTGAAGCTAAACCATTTGTATCGCATAGGATCGAAGGTAAGCCTCCTACTTCGCATTGATTTGAAGCTAAATCATGTGTTTCGCATGGATTTGAAGCTATCTCGTTCGTTTCGCATGCTGTTGAAGCTAAATCATATATATCACAAGTATTTGAAGCTAAACCATTTGTTTCGCATTTATTCGAAGCTAAGCCTTCTACTTCGCATTGATTTGAGGCTAAATCATGTGTTTCGCTTGGTTTTGAAGCTAACTCGTTTTTCTCGCATGCTGTTGAAGCTAAATCATGTATATCACAAGTATTTGAAGCTATATCATACGTTTCACATGGATTCCAAGACAACCCTTCTAATTCGCATTGATTTGAAGCTAAATCATGTGTATCGCATGGATTTGAAGCTAACTCGTTTGTTTCGTATGCTGTTGAAGCTAAATCATGTATATCACAAGTATTTGAAGTTAAACCATTTGTTACGCATGGATTCGAAGATAAGCCTTCTACTTAGCATTGATTTGATGCTAAATCATGTGTTTCGCATGGATTTGAAGCTAACTCGTTTGTTTCGCATGCAGTTGAAGCTAAATCATGTATTTCACAAGTATTTGAAGCTAAACCATTTGTTTCGCATGGATTCGAAGATAAGCCTTCTACTTCGCATTGATTTTAATCTAAATCATGTGTTTCGCATGGATTTGAAGCTAACACGTTTGTTTCGCATGCAGTTGAAGCTGAATTATGTATATCACAAGTATTTGAAGCTAAACCATTTGTTTCGCATGGATTCGAAAATAAGCCTTCCACATCGCATTGATTTGATGCTAAATCATGTGTTTCGCATGGATTTGAAGCTAACTCGTTTGTTTCGCATGCTGTTGAAGCTAAATCAAGTGTATCAAAAGTATTTGAAGCTAAACCATTTGCTTCGCATGGATTCGAAGATCAGCTTTCTACTTCGCATTGATTTGAAGCTAAATCATGTGTTCCGCATGGATTTTAAGCTAATTCGTTTTTTCGCTAGCAGTTGAAGCTAAATCATGTATATCACAAGTATTTGAAGCTAAACCATTTGATTCCCATGGATTTGAAGCTAAGCTTTCTACTTAGCATTTGTTTGAAGATAAATCATGTGTTTCGCTTGGATTTGAAGATAAATCGTTTGCTTCGCATGCTGTTGAAGCTAAATCATGTATATCACAAGTATTTGAAGTTAAACCATTTGTTTCGCATGGATTCGAAGATAATCCATCTGTTTCGCATTGATTTGAAGCTAAATCATGTGTTTTGCATGGATGTGAATCTAACTCGTTTGTTTCGCATGCTGTTGAAGCTAAATCAAGTGTATCACAAGTATTTGAAGCTAAACAATTTGCTTCGCATGGATTCGAAGATCAGCCTTCTACTTCGCATTGATTTGAAGCTAAATCATGTGTTCCGCATGGATTTTAAGCTAACACGTTTGTTTCGCATGCAGTTGAAGCTAAATCATGTATATCACAAGTATTTGAAGCTAAACCATTTGTTTCGCATGGATTCGAAGATAAGCCTTCTACTTCGCATTGATTTTAATCTAAATCATGTGTTTCGCATGGATTTGAAGCTAACTCGTTTGTTTCGCATGCAGTTGAAGCTGAATCATGTACATCACAAGTATTTGTAGCTAAACCATTTGTTTCGCATCGATACGAAGATAACCCTTCTACTTCGCATTGATTTGAAGCTAAATCATGTGTTTCGCATGGATTTGAATCTAACTCGTTTATTTCGCATGCTGTTGAAGCTAAATCATGTGTATCACAAGTATAAGAAGCTAATCCGTTTGTTTCGCATGGATTCGAAGATAAGCCTTCTAGTTCGCATTGATTTGAAGCTAAATCTTGTGTTTCGCATGGATTTGAAGCTAACTCGTTTGTTTCGCATGCTGTTGAAGCTAAATCATGTATATCACAAGTATTTGAAGCTATATCATATGTTTCGCATGGATTCGAAGATAACCCTTCTAATTCGCATTGATTTGAAGCTAAATCATGTGTTTCGCATGGATTTGAAGCTAACTCGTTTGTTTCGCATGCTGTTGAAGCTAAGTCATGTATATCACAAGTATTTGAAGCTAAACCATTTGTTTCGCATGGTTTCGAAGATAAGCCTTCCACTTCGCATTGATTAGATGCTAAATCATGTGTATCGCATGGGTTTGAAGTTAACTCGTTTGCTTCGCCTGCATTTGAAGCCATATCACTTATATTTTCAAATATGTGTAGCTAAATCATTCGTTTTGCATGGATTTGAAGCTAAGCCATCAACTTCGCGTTGACTTGATGCTAATTCATGTGTTTCGCATGGATTTGAAGCTAACTCGTTTGTTTCCTAGGCAGTTGAAGCTGAATCATGTATATCAAAAGTATTTGCGGCTAAACCATTTGTTTCGCATGGATTCGAAGGTAACCCTTCTACTTCGCATTGATTTGAAGCTAAATCATGTGTTTCGCATGGATTTGAATCTAACTCGTTTGTTTCGCATGCTGTTGAAACTAAATCATGTATATCACATGTATTTGAAGCTAAACTATTTCCTTCGCATGGATTCGAAGATCAGCCTTCTACTTCGCATTGATTAGATGCTAAATCATGTGTTTCGCATGGGTTTGAAGCTAACTCGTTTGTTTCGCCTGCATTTGAAGCTATATCACTTATATTCTCAAGTATGTGAAGCTAAATCATTCGTTTCGCATGGATTCGAAGATCAGCCTTCTACTTCGCATTGATTAGATGCTAAATCATGTGTTTCGCATGGGTTTGAAGCTAACTCGTTTGTTTCGCATGCTGTTGAAGCTAAATCAAGTGTATCACAAGTATTTGAAGCTAAACAATTTACTTCGCATGGATTCGAAGATCAGCCTTCCACATCGCATTGATTTGAAGCTAAATCATGTGTTTCGCATGGATTTGAAGTTAACTCGTTTGTCGCGCATGCAGTTGAAGCTAAATCAAGTGTATCACAAGTATTTGAAGCTAAATCATTTGCTTCGCATGGATTGCGAAGATCAGCATTCTACTTCTCATTGATTAGATGCTAAATCATATGTTTCGCATGGGTTTGAAGCTAACTCGTTTGTTTCGCATTCTGTTGAAGCTAAATCATGCATATCACAAGTATTTGAAGCTAAACCATTTGTTTCGCATGGATTCGACGATAAGCCTCCTACTTCGCATTGATTTGAAGCTAAATCATGTGTTCGCATGGATTTGAAGCTACCTCGTTTGTTTCGCATGCTGTTAAAGCTAAGTCATGTATATCACAAGTATTTGCGGCTAAACCATTTGTTTCGCATGGATTCGAAGGTAACCCTTCTACTTCGCCTTGATTTGAAGCTAAATCATGTGTTTCGCATGGATTTGAATCTAACTCGTTTGTTTCGCATGCTGTTGAAGCTAAGTCATGTATATCACAAGTATTTGAAGCTAAACCATTTGTTTCGCATGGATTCGCAGATAAGCCTCCTACCTCGCATTGATTTGAAGCTATATCATGTGTTCGCATGGACTTGAAGCTACCTCGTTTGTTTCGCTTTCTGTTGAAGCTAAATCAAGTGTATCACAAGTATTTAAAGCCAAACCATTTGCTTCGCATGGATTCGAAGATCATCCTTCTACTTCGCATTTATTAGATGGTAAATCATGCGTTTCGCATAGATTTGAAGCTAACTCGTTTGTTTCGCATTCTGTTGAAGCTAAATCATGCATATCACAAGTATTTGAAGCTAAACCATTTGTTTCGCATGGATTCGAAGATAAGCCTCCTACTTCGCATTGATCTGAAGCTAAATCATGTGTTCGCATGGATTTGAAGCTACCTCGTTTGTTTCGCATGCTGTTAAAGCTAAGTCATGCATATCACAAGTATTTGAAGCTAAACCATTTGTTTCGCATGGATTCGAAGGTAACCCTTCTACTTCGCATTGATTTGAAGCTAAATCATGTGTTTCGCATGGATTTGAATCTAACTCGTTTGTTTCGCATGCTGTTGAAACTAAATCATGTATATCATAAGTATTTGAAGCTAAACTATTTCCTTCGCATGGATTCGAAGATCAGCCTTCTACTTCGCATTGATTAGATGCTAAATCATGTGTTTCGCATGGGTTTGAAGCTAACTCGTTTGTTTCGCCTGCATTTGAAGCTATATCACTTATATTCTCAAGTATGTGAAGCTAAATCAATCGTTTCGCATGGATTCGAAGATCAGCCTTCTACTTCGCATTGATTAGATGCTAAATCATGTGTTTCGCATGGGTTTGAAGCTAACTCGTTTGTTTCGCATGCTGTTGAAGCTAAATCAAGTGTATCACAAGTATTTGAAGCTAAACAATTTACTTCGCATGGATTCGAAGATCAGCCTTCCACATCGCATTGATTTGAAGCTAAATCATGTGTTTCGCATGGATTTGAAGTTAACTCGTTTGTCTCGCATGCAGTTGAAGCTAAATCAAGTGTATCACAAGTATTTGAAGCTAAATCATTTGCTTCGCGTGGATTGCGAAGATCAGCATTCTACTTCTCATTGATTAGATGATAAATCATGTGTTTCGCATGGATTTGAATCGAACTCGTTTGTTTCGCATGCTGTTGAAGCTAAGTTATGTATTTCACAAGTATTTGAAGCTAAACCATTTGTTTCGCATGGATTCGCAGATAAGCCTCCTACCTCGCATTGATTTGAAGCTAAATCATGTGTTCGCATGGACTTGAAGCTACCTCGTTTGTTTCGCATTCTGTTGAAGCTAAATCAAGTGTATCACAAGTATTTGAAGACAAACCATTTGCTTCGCATGGATTCGAAGATCAGCCTTCTACTTCGCATTTATTAGATGGTAAATCATGCGTTTCGCATAGATTTGAAGCTAACTCGTTTGTTTCGCATTCTGTTGAAGCTAAATCATGCATATCACAAGTATTTGAAGCTAAACCATTTGTTTCGCATGGATTCGAAGATAAGCCTCCTACTTCGCATTGATTTGAAGCTAAATCATGTGTTCGCATGGATTTGAAGCGACCTCGTTTGTTTCGCATGCTGTTAAAGCTAAGTCATGTATATCACAAGTATTTGCGGCTAAACCATTTGTTTCGCATGGATTCGAAGGTAACCCTTCTACTTCGCATTGATTTGAAGCTAAATCATGTGTTTCGCATGGGTATGAAGCTAACTCGATTGTTTAGCATGCAGTTGAAGCTGAATCATGTATATCATAAGTATTTGAAGCTAAACCATTTGTTTCGCATGGATGCGAGGATAAGCCTTCTACTTCGCATTGATTTTAATCTAAATCATGTGTTTCGCATGGATTTGAATCTAACTCGTTTGTTTCGCATGCTGTTGAAACTAAATCATGTATATCACAAGTATTTGAAGCTAAACTATTCGTTTCGCATGGATTCGAAGATAACACTTCTTCTTCGCATTGATTTGAAGCTAAATCATGTGTTTCGCATGGATTTGAATCTAACTCGTTTGTTTCGCATGCTGTTGAAACTAAATCATGTATATCACAAGTAATTGAAGCTAAACTATTCGTTTCGCATGGATTCGAAGATAACACTTCTTCTTCGCATTGATTTGAAGCTAAATCATGTGTTTCGCATGGGTTTGAAGCTAACTCGTTTGTTTCGCAGGCAGTTGAAGCTGTATCATGTATATCAAAAGTATTTGAAGCTAAACTATTCGTTTCGCATGGATTCGAAGATAAGCCTTCCACTTCGCATTGATTTGAAGCTAAATCATGTGTTCCGCATGGATTTGAAGCTGACTCGTTTGTTTCGCATGCAGTTGAAGCTAAGTCATGTATATCACAAATATTTGCGGCTAAACCATTTGTTTCGCAAAGATTCGAAGGTAACCCTTCCACTTCGCATTGATTTTAATCTAAATCATGTGTTTCGCATCGATTTGAAGCTAACTCGTTTGTTTCGCATGCTGTTGAAGCTAAATCATGTATATCACAAGTATTTGAAGCTAAACCATTTGATTCGCATGGATTCGAAGATAAGCCTCCTACTTCGCATTGATTAGATGCTAAATCATGTGTTTAGCATGGGTTTGAAGCTAACTCGTTTGTTTCGCCTGCATTTGAAGCCATATCACTTATATTTTCAAGTATGTGAAGCTAAATCATTCGTTTTGCATGGATTTGAAGCTAAGCCATCAACTTCGCGTTGACGTGATGCTAATTCATGTGTTTCGCATGGATTTGAAGCTAACTCGATTGTTTAGCATGCAGTTGAAGCTGAATCATGTATATCATAAGTATTTGAAGCTAAACCATTTGTTTCGCATGGATTCGAAGATAAGCCTTCTACTTCGCATTGATTTTAATCTAAATCATGTGTTTCGCATGGATTTGAAGCTAACTCGTTTGTTTCGCATGCTGTTGAAGCTAAATCATGTATATCACAAGTATTTGAAGCTATATCATATGTTTCGCATGGATTCGAAGATAACCCTACTAATTCGCATTGATTTGAAGCTAAATCATGTGTTTCGCATGGATTTGAAGCTAACTCGTTTGTTTCGCACGCTGTTGAAGCTAAAACCTGTATATCACAAGTATTTGAAGCTAAACCATTTGTTTCGCATGGTTTCGAAGATAACCCTTCTACTTCGCATTCATTTGAAGCTAAATCATGTGTTTCGCATGGATTTGAATCTAACTCGTTTGTTTCGCATGCTGTTGAAACTAAATCATGTATATCACAAGTATTTGAAGCTAAACCATTTGCTTCGCATGGATTCGAAGATAAGCCTCCTATTTCGCATTGATTTGAAGCTAAATCATGTGTTCGCATGGATTTGAAGCTAACTCGTTTGCTTCGCATGCTGTTGAATCTAAATCAAGTGTATCACAAGTATTTGAAGCTAAAACATTTGTTTCGCATGTCTTCGAAGATCAGCCTTCTACTTCGCATTGATTAGATGCTAAATCATGTGTTTCGCATGGATTTGAAGCTAACTCGTTTGTTTCGCATGCTGTTGAAACTAAATCATGTATATCACAAGTATTTGAAGCTATATCATTTGTTTCGCATGGATTCGAAGATCAGCCTTCTACATCGCATTGATTAGATGCTAAATCATGTGTTTCGCATGGGTTTGAAGCTAACTCGTTTGTTTCGCCTGCATTTGAAGCCATATCACTTATATTTTCAAGTATGTGAAGCTAAATCATTCGTTTTGCATGGATTTGAAGCTAAGCCATCAACTTCGCGTTGACTTGATGCTTATTCATGTGTTTCGCATGGATTTGAAGCTAACTCGTTTGTTTCGCAGGCAGTTGAAGCTGAATCATGTATATCAAAAGTATTTGAAGCTAAACTATTCGTTTCGCATGGATGCGAAGATTAGCCTCCTACTTCGCATTGATTAGATGCTAAATCATGTGTTTAGCATGGGTTTGAAGCTAACTCGTTTGTTTCGCCTGCATTTGAAGCCATATCACTTATATTTTCAAGTATGTGAAGCTAAATCATTCGTTTTGCATGGATTTGAAGCTAAGCCATCAACTTCGCGTTGACGTGATGCTAATTCATGTGTTTCGCATGGATTTGAAGCTAGCTCGATTGTTTGGCATGCAGTTGAAGCTGAATCATGTATATCACAAGTATTTGAAGCTAAACCATTTGTTTCGCATGGATTCGAAGATAAGCCTTCTACTTCGCATTGATTTTAATCTAAATCATGTGTTTCGCATGGATTTGAAGCTAACTCGTTTGTTTCGCATGCAGTTAAAGCTGAATCATGTATGTCACAAGTATTTGCGGCTACACCATTTGTTTCGCATGGATTCGAAGGTAACCCTTCTACTTCGCATTCATTTGAAGCTAAATCATGTGTTTCGCATGGATTTGAATCTAACTCGTTTGTTTCGCATGCTGTTGAAACTAAATCATGTATATCACAAGTATTTGAAGCTAAACCATTTGCTTCGCATGGATTCGAAGATAAGCCTCCTATTTCGCATTGATTTGAAGCTAAATCATGTGTTCGCATGGATTTGAAGCTAACTCGTTTGCTTCGCATGCTGTTGAATCTAAATCAAGTGTATCACAAGTATTTGAAGCTAAAACATTTGTTTCGCATGGCTTCGAAGATCAGCCTTCTACTTCGCATTGATTAGATGCTAAATCATGTGTTTCGCATGGATTTGAAGCTAACTCGTTTGTTTCGCATGCTGTTGAAACTAAATCATGTATATCACAAGTATTTGAAGGTATATCATTTGTTTCGCATGGATTCGAAGATCAGCCTTCTACATCGCATTGATTAGATGCTAAATCATGTGTTTCGCATGGGTTTGAAGCTAACTCGTTTGTTTCGCCTGCATTTGAAGCCATATCACTTATATTTTCAAGTATGTGAAGCTAAATCATTCCTTTTGCATGGATTTGAAGCTAAGCCATCAACTTCGCGTTGACTTGATGCTTATTCATGTGTTTCGCATGGATTTGAAGCTAACTCGTTTGTTTCGCAGGCAGTTGAAGCTGAATCATGTATATCAAAAGTATTTGAAGCTAAACTATTCGTTTCGCATGGATTCGAAGATAAGCCTTCCACTTCGCATTGATTTGAAGCTAAATCATGTGTTCCGCATGGATTTGAAGCTGACTCGTTTGTTTCGCATGCAGTTGAAGCTGAATCATGTATATCACAAGTATTTGCGGCTAAACCATTTGTTTCGCATGGATTCGAAGGTAACCCTTCTACTTCGCATTGATTTTAATCTAAATCATGTGTTTCGCATGGATTTCAAGCTAACTCGTTTGTTTCGCATGCTGTTGAAGCTAAATCATGTATATCACAAGTATTTGAAGCTAAACCATTTGTTTCGCATGGATTCGAAGATAAGCCTCCTACTTCGCATTGATTTGAAGCTAAATCATGTGTTTCGCTTGGATTTGAAGCTAACTCGTTTGTTTCGCTTGCTGTTGAAGTTAAGTCATGTATATCACAAGTATTTGCGGCTAAACCATTTGTTTCGCATGGATTCGAAGATCAGCCTTCTACATCGCATTGATTAGATGCTAAATCATGTGTTTCGCATGGGTTTGAAGCTAACTCGTTTGTTTCGCCTGCATTTGAAGCCATATCACTTATATTTTCAAGTATGTGAAGCTAAATCATTCGTTTTGCATGGATTTGAAGCTAAGCCATCAACTTCGCGTTGACTTGATGCTAATTCATGTGTTTCGCATGGATTTGAAGCTAACTCGTTTTTTTCGCAGGCAGTTGAAGCTGAATCATGTATATCAAAAGTATTTGAAGCTAAACTATTCGTTTCGCATGGATTCGAAGATAAGCCTACCACTTCGCATTGATTTGAAGCTAAATCATGTGTTCCGCATGGATTTCAAGCTAACTCGTTTGTTTCGCATGCTGTTGAAGCAAAATCATGTATATCACAAGTATTTGAAGCTAAACCATTTGTTTCGCATGGATTCGAAGATAAGCCGCCTACTTCGCATTGATTTGAAGCTAAATCATGTGTTTCGCATGGATTTGAAGCTAACTCGTTTGTTTCGCATGTTGTTGAAACTAAATCATGTTTATCACAAGTATTTGAAGCTAAACCATTTGCTTCGCACGGATTCGAAGGTCAGCCTTCTACTTCGCATTGATTAGATGCTAAATCATGTGTTTAGCATGGGTTTGAAGCTAACTCGTTTGTTTCGCCTGCATTTGAAGCTATATCACTTATATTCACAAGTATGTGAAGCTAAATCATTCGTTTCGCATGGATTTGAAGCAAAGCCATCAACTTCGCGTTGACTTGATACTAAATCATGTTTTTCGTTTGGACTTGAAGCTAACTCGTTTGTTTCGCATGTTGTTGAAGATAAATCATGTATATCACAAGTATTTGAAGCTATATCATATGTTTCGCATGGATTTGAAGCTACGCCATCAACTTCGCGTTGACTTGATGCTTATTCATGTGTTTCGCATGGATTTGAAGCTAACTCGTTTGTGTCGCAGGCAGTTGAAGCTGAATCATGTATATCAAAAGTATTTGAAGCTAAACTATTCGTTTCGCATGGATTCGAAGATAAGCCTTCCACTTCGCATTGATTTGAAGCTGAATCATGTGTTCCGCATGGATTTGAATCTGACTCGTTTGTTTCGCATGCAGTTGAAGCTGAATCATGTATATCACAAGTATTTGCGGCTAAACCATTTGTTTCGCATGGATTCGAAGGTAACCCTTCTACTTCGCATTGATTTTAATCTAAATCATGTGTTTCGCATCGATTTGAAGCTAACTCGTTTGTTTCGCATGCTGTTGAAGCTAAATCATGTATATCACAAGTATTTGAAGCTAAACCATTTGATTCGCATGGATTCGAAGATAAGCATCCTATTTCGCATTGATTTGAAGCTAAATCATGTGTTCGCATGGATTTGAAGCTAACTCGTTTGCTTCGCATGCTGTTGAAGCTAAATCAAGTGTATCACAAGTATTTGAAGCTAAACCATTTGTTTCGCATGGATTCGAAGATCAGCCTTCTACTTCGCATTGATTAGATTCTAAATCATGTGTTTCGCATGGATTTGAAGCTAACTCGTTTGTTTCGCATGCTGTTGAAACTAAATCATGTATATCACAAGTATTTGAAGCTATATCATATGTTTCGCATGAATTCGAAGATAACCCTTCTAATTCGCATTGATTTGAAGCTAAATTATGTGTTTCGCATGGATTTGAAGCTAACTCGTACGTTTCGCATGCTGTTGAAGCTAAGTCATGTATATCACAAGTATTTGCGGCTAAACCATTTGTTTCGCATGGATTCGAAGGTAACCCTTCTACTTCGCATTCATTAGAAGCTAAATCATGTGTTTCGCATGGATTTGAAGCTAACTCGTTCGTTTCTCATGCTGTTGAAGCTAAATCATGTATATCACAAGTATTTGAAGCTAAACCATTTGTTTCGCATGGATTCGAAGATAAGCCTCCTACTTCGCATTGATTTGAAGCTAAATCATGTGTTCGCATGGATTTGAAGCTAACTCGTTTGCTTCGCATGCTGTTGAAGCTAAATCAAGTGTATCACAAGTATTTGAAGCTAAAACATTTGTTTCGCATGGCTTCGAAGATCAGCCTTCTACTTCGCATTGATTAGATGCTAAATCATGTGTTTCGCATGGATTTGAAGCTAACTCGTTTGTTTCGCATGCTGTTGAAACTAAATCATGTATATCACAAGTATTTGAAGCTAAACCACTTGTTTCGCATGGATTCGAAGATAAGCCTCCTACTTCGCATTGATTTGAAGCTAAATCATGTGATTCGCATGGATTTGAAGCTAACTCGTTTGTTTCGCATGCTGTTGAAGCCAAGTCATGTATATCACAAGTATTTGCGGCTAAACCATTTGTTTCGCATGGATTCGAAGGTAACCCTTCTACTTCGCATTGATTTGAAGCTAAATCATGTGTTTCGCATGGATTTGAATCTAACTCGTTTGTTTCGCATGCTGTTGAAACTAAATCATGTATATCACAAGTATTTGAAGCTATATCATTTGTTTCGCATGGATTCGAAGATTAGCCTCCTACTTCGCATTGATTAGATGCTAAATCATGTGTTCCGCATGGATTTGAAGCTGACTCGTTTGTTTCGCATGCAGTTGAAGCTGAATCATGTATATCACAAGTATTTGCGGCTAAACCATTTGTTTCGCAAAGATTCGAAGGTAACCCTTCTACTTCGCATTGAGTTTAATCTAAATCATGTGTTTCGCATCGATTTGAAGCTAACTCGTTTGTTTCGCATGCTGTTGAAGCTAAATCATGTATATCACAAGTATTTGAAGCTAAACCATTTGATTCGCATGGATTCGAAGATAAGCCTCCTATTTCGCATTGATTTGAAGCTGAATCATGTGTTCGCATGGATTCGAAGCTAACTCGTTTGTTTCGCATGCTATTGAAACTAAATCATGTATATCACAAGTATTTGAAGCTATATCATTTGTTTCGCATGGATTCGAAGATTAGCCTTCTACTTCGCATTGATTAGATGCTAAATCATGTGTTTAGCATGGGTTTGAAGCTAACTCGTTTGTTTCGCCTGAATTTGAAGCTATATCACTTATATTCACAAGTATGTGAAGCTAAATCATTCGTTTCGCATGGATTTGAAGCAAAGCCATCAACTTCGCGTTGACTTGATACTAAATCATGTTTTTCGTTTGGACTTGAAGCTAACTCGTTTGTTTAGCATGTTGTTGAAGCTAAATCATGTATATCACAAGTATTTGAAGCTATATCATATGTTTCGCATGAATTCGAAGATAACCCTACTAATTCGCATTGATTTGAAGCTAAATTATGTGTTTCGCATGGATTTGAAGCTAACTCGTACGTTTCGCCTGCTGTTGAAGCTAAGTCGTGTATATCACAAGTATTTGGGGCTAAACCATTTGTTTCGCATGGATTCGAAGGGAACCCTTCTACTTCGCATTCATTTGAAGCTAAATCATGTGTTTCGCATGGATTTGAAGCTAACTCGTTCGTTTCTCATGCTGTTGAAGCTAAATCATGTATATCACAAGTATTTGAAGCTAAACCATTTGTTTCGCATGGATTCGAAGATAAGCCTCCTACTTCGCATTGATTTGAAGCTAAATCATGTGTTCGCATGGATTTGAAGCTAACTCGTTTGCTTCGCATGCTGTTGAAGCTAAATCAAGTGTATCACAAGTATTTGAAGCTAAAACATTTGTTTCGCATGGCTTCGAAGATCAGCCTTCTACTTCGCATTGATTAGATGCTAAATCATGTGTTTCGCATGGATTTGAAGCTAACTCGTTTGTTTCGCATGCTGTTGAAACTAAATCATGTATATCACAAGTATTTGAAGCTATATCATTTGTTTCGCATGGATTCGAAGATTAGCCTCCTACTTCGCATTGATTAGATGCTAAATCATGTGTTTAGCATGGGTTTGAAGCTAACTCGTTTGTTTCGCCTGCATTTGAAGCCATATCACTTATATTTTCAAGTATGTGAAGCTAAATCATTCGTTTTGCATGGATTTGAAGCTAAGCCATCAACTTCGCATTGACTTGATGCTAATTCATGTGTTTCGCATGGATTTGAAGCTAACTCGTTTGTTTCGCATTCTGTTGAAGCTAAATCATGCATATCACAAGTATTTGAAGCTAAACCATTTGTTTCGCATGGATTCGAAGATAAGCCTCCTACTTCGCATTGATTTGAAACTAAATCATGTGTTTCGCATGGATTTGAAGCTAACTCGTTTGTTTCGCATGCTGTTGAAGCTAAGTCATGTATATCACAAGTATTTGCGGCTAAACCATTTGTTTCGCATGGATTCGAAGGTAACCCTTCTACTTCGCATTGATTTTAATCTAAATCATGTGTATCGCATGGATTTGAAGCTAACTCGTTTGTTTCGCAAGCTGTTGAAGCTAAATCATGTATATCACAAGTATTTGAAGCTATATCATATGTTTCGCATGGATTCGAAGATAAGCCTCCTACTTCGCATTGATTTGAAGCTAAATCATGTGTTCGCATGGATTTGAAGCTACCTCGATGTTTCGCATGCTGTTAAAGCTAAATCATGTATATCACAAGTATTTGAAGCTAAACCATTTGTTTCGCATGGATTCGAAGATAAGCCTCGTACCTCGCATTGATTTGAAGCTAAATCATGTGTTCGCATGGACTTGAAGCTACCTCGTTTGTTTCGCATTCTGTTGAAGCTAAATCAAATGTATCACAAGTATTTGAAGCCAAACCATTTGCTTCGCATGGATTCGAAGATCAGCCTTCTACTTCGCATTTATTAGATGGTAAATCATGCGTTTCGCACGGATTTGAAGCTAACTCGTTTGTTTCGCATACTGTTGAAGCTAAATCATGCATATCACAAGTATTTGAAGCTAAACCATTTGTTTCGCATGGATTCGAAGATAAGCCTCCTACTTCGCATTGATTTGAAGCTAAATCATGTGTTCGCATGGATTTGAAGCTACCTCGTACGTTTCGCATGCTGTTGAAGCTAAGTCATGTATATCACAAGTATTTGCGGCTAAACCATTTGTTTCGCATGGATTCGAAGGTAACCCTTCTACTTCGCATTCATTTGAAGCTAAATCATGTGTTTCGCATGGATTTGAAGCTAACTCGTTCGATTCTCATGCTGTTGAAGCTAAATCATGTATATCACAAGTATTTGAACCTAAACCATTTGTTTCGCATGGATTCGAAGATAAGCCTCCTACTTCGCATTGATTTGAAGCTAAATCATGTGTTCGCATGGATTTGAAGCTAACTCGTTTGCTTCGCATGCTGTTGAAGCTAAATCAAGTGTATCACAAGTATTTGAAGCTAAAACATTTGTTTCGCATGGCTTCGAAGAACAGCCTTCTACTTCGCATTGATTAGATGCTAAATCATGTGTTTCGCATGGATTTGAAGCTAACTCGTTTGTTTCGCATGCTGTTGAAACTAAATCATGTATATCACAAGTATTTGAAGCTATATCATTTGTTTCGCATGGATTCGAAGGTTAGCCTCCTACTTCGCATTGATTAGATGCTAAATCATGTGTTTAGCATGGGTTTGAAGCTAACTCGTTTGTTTCGCATCCATTTGAAGCCATATCACTTATATTTTCAAGTATGTGAAGCTAAATCATTCGTTTTGCATGGATTTGAAGCTAAGCCATCAACTTCGCATTGACTTGATGCTAATTCATGTGTTTCGCATGGATTTGAAGCTAACTCGTTTGTTTCGCAGGCAGTTGAAGCTGAATCATGTATATCAAAAGTATTTGAAGCTAAACTCTTCGTTCGCATGGATTCGAAGATAAGCCTTCTACTTCGCAGTGATTTTAATCTAAATCATGTGTTTCGCATGGATTTGAAGCTAACTCGTTTGTTTCGCAAGCTGTTGAAGCTAAATCATGTATATCACAAGTATTTGAAGCTATATCATATGTTTCGCATGGATTCGAAGATAACCCTTCTAATTCGCATTGATTTGAAGCTAAATCATGTGTTTCGGATGGATTTGAAGCTAACTCGTTTGTTTCGCATGCTGTTGAAGCTAAGTCATGTATATCACAAGTATTTGAAGCTAAACCATTTGTTTCGCATGGATTCGAAGATAAGCCTCCTACTTCGCATTGATTAGATTCTAAATCATGTGTTTCGCATGGATTTGAAGCTAACTCGTTTGTTTCGCATGCTGTTGAAACTAAATCATGTATATCACAAGTATTTGAAGCTATATCATTTGTTTCGCATGGATTCGAAGATTAGCCTTCTACTTCGCATTGATTAGATGCTAAATCGTGTGATTAGCATGGGTTTGAAGCTAACTCGTTTGTTTCGCCTGAATTTGAAGCTATATCACTTATATTCACAAGTATGTGAAGCTAAATCATTCGTGACGCATGGATTTGAAGCAAAGCCTCCTACTTCGCATTGATTTGATGCTAAATCATGTGTTCGCATGGATTTTGAAGCTAACTCGTTTGCTTCGCATGCTGTTGTAGCTAAATCAAGTGTATCACAAGTATTTGAAGCTATATCATATGTTTCGCATGAATTCGAAGATAACCCTTCTAATTCGCATTGATTTGAAGCTAAATTATGTGTTTCGCATGGATTTGAAGCTAACTCGTACGTTTCGCATGCTGTTGAAGCTAAGTCATGTATATCACAAGTATTTGCGGCTAAACCATTTGTTTCGCATGGATTCGAAGGTAACCCTTCTACTTCGCATTCATTTGAAGCTAAATCATGTGTTTCGCATGGATTTGAAGCTAACTCGTTCGATTCTCATGCTGTTGAAGCTAAATCATGTATATCACAAGTATTTGAACCTAAACCATTTGTTTCGCATGGATTCGAAGATAAGCCTCCTACTTCGCATTGATTTGAAGCTAAATCATGTGTTCGCATGGATTTGAAGCTAACTCGTTTGCTTCGCATGCTGTTGAAGCTAAATCAAGTGTATCACAAGTATTTGAAGCTAAAACATTTGTTTCGCATGGCTTCGAAGAACAGCCTTCTACTTCGCATTGATTAGATGCTAAATCATGTGTTTCGCATGGATTTGAAGCTAACTCGTTTGTTTCGCATGCTGTTGAAACTAAATCATGTATATCACAAGTATTTGAAGCTATATCATTTGTTTCGCATGGATTCGAAGGTTAGCCTCCTACTTCGCATTGATTAGATGCTAAATCATGTGTTTAGCATGGGTTTGAAGCTAACTCGTTTGTTTCGCATCCATTTGAAGCCATATCACTTATATTTTCAAGTATGTGAAGCTAAATCATTCGTTTTGCATGGATTTGAAGCTAAGCCATCAACTTCGCATTGACTTGATGCTAATTCATGTGTTTCGCATGGATTTGAAGCTAACTCGTTTGTTTCGCAGGCAGTTGAAGCTGAATCATGTATATCAAAAGTATTTGAAGCTAAACTCTTCGTTCGCATGGATTCGAAGATAAGCCTTCTACTTCGCAGTGATTTTAATCTAAATCATGTGTTTCGCATGGATTTGAAGCTAACTCGTTTGTTTCGCAAGCTGTTGAAGCTAAATCATGTATATCACAAGTATTTGAAGCTATATCATATGTTTCGCATGGATTCGAAGATAACCCTTCTAATTCGCATTGATTTGAAGCTAAATCATGTGTTTCGGATGGATTTGAAGCTAACTCGTTTGTTTCGCATGCTGTTGAAGCTAAGTCATGTATATCACAAGTATTTGAAGCTAAACCATTTGTTTCGCATGGATTCGAAGATAAGCCTCCTACTTCGCATTGATTAGATTCTAAATCATGTGTTTCGCATGGATTTGAAGCTAACTCGTTTGTTTCGCATGCTGTTGAAACTAAATCATGTATATCACAAGTATTTGAAGCTATATCATTTGTTTCGCATGGATTCGAAGATTAGCCTTCTACTTCGCATTGATTAGATGCTAAATCGTGTGATTAGCATGGGTTTGAAGCTAACTCGTTTGTTTCGCCTGAATTTGAAGCTATATCACTTATATTCACAAGTATGTGAAGCTAAATCATTCGTGACGCATGGATTTGAAGCAAAGCCTCCTACTTCGCATTGATTTGATGCTAAATCATGTGTTCGCATGGATTTTGAAGCTAACTCGTTTGCTTCGCATGCTGTTGTAGCTAAATCAAGTGTATCACAAGTATTTGAAGCTATATCATATGTTTCGCATGAATTCGAAGATAACCCTTCTAATGCGCATTGATTTGAAGCTAAATTATGTGTTTCGCATGGATTTGAAGCTAACTCGTACGTTTCGCATGCTGTTGAAGCTAAGTCATGTATATCACAAGTATTTGCGGCTAAACCATTTGTTTCGCATGGATTCGAAGGTAACCCTTCTACTTCGCATTCATTTGAAGCTAAATCATGTGTTTCGCATGGATTTGAAGCTAACTCGTTCGTTTCTCAGGCTGTTGAAGCTAAATCATGTATATCACAAGTATTTGAAGCTAAACCATTTGTTTCGCATGGATTCGAAGATAAGCCTCCTACTTCGCATTGATTTGAAGCTAAATCATGTGTTCGCATGGATTTGAAGCTAACTCGTTTGCTTCGCATGCTGTTGAAGCTAAATCAAGTGTATCACAAGTATTTGAAGCTAAAACATTTGTTTCGCATGGCTTCGAAGAACAGCCTTCTACTTCGCATTGATTAGATGCTAAATCATGTGTTTCGCATGGATTTGAAGCTAACTCGTTTGTTTCGCATGCTGTTGAAACTAAATCATGTATATCACAAGTATTTGAAGCTATATCATTTGTTTCGCATGGATTCGAAGATTAGCCTCCTACTTCGCATTGATTAGATGCTAAATCATGTGTTTAGCATGGGTTTGAAGCTAACTCGTTTGTTTCGCATCCATTTGAAGCCATATCACTTATATTTTCAAGTATGTGAAGCTAAATCATTCGTTTTGCATGGATTTGAAGCTAAGCCATCAACTTCGCATTGACTTGATGCTAATTCATGTGTTTCGCATGGATTTGAAGCTAACTCGTTTGTTTCGCAGGCAGTTGAAGCTGAATCATGTATATCAAAAGTATTTGAAGCTAAACTCTTCGTTCGCATGGATTCGAAGATAAGCCTTCCACTTCGCATTGATTTGAAGCTAAATCATGTGTTTCGTATGGATTTGAAGTTATCTCGTTTGTTTCGCATGCAGTTGAAGCTGAATCATGTATAGCACAACTATTTGCGGCTAAACCATTTGTTTCGCATGGATTCGAAGGTAACCCTTCTACTTCGCAGTGATTTTAATCTAAATCATGTGTTTCGCATGGATTTGAAGCTAGCTCGTTTGTTTCGCATGCTGTTGAAGCTAAATCATGTATATCACAAGTATTTGAAGCTAAACCATTTGTTTCGCATGGATTCGAAGATAAGCCTCCTACTTCGCATTGATTTGATGCTAAATCATGTGTTCGCATGGATTTGAAGCTAACTCGTTTGTTTCGCATTCTGTTGAAGCTAAATCAAATGTATCACAAGTATTTGAAGCCAAACCATTTGCTTCGCATGGATTCGAAGATCAGCCTTCTACTTCGCATTTATTAGATGGTAAATCATGCGTTTCGCACGGATTTGAAGCTAACTCGTTTGTTTCGCATACTGTTGAAGCTAAATCATGCATATCACAAGTATTTGAAGCTAAACCATTTGTTTCGCATGGATTCGAAGATAAGCCTCCTACTTCGCATTGATTTGAAGCTAAATCATGTGTTCGCATGGATTTGAAGCTACCTCGTACGTTTCGCATGCTGTTGAAGCTAAGTCATGTATATCACAAGTATTTGCGGCTAAACCATTTGTTTCGCATGGATTCGAAGGTAACCCTTCTACTTCGCATTCATTTGAAGCTAAATCATGTGTTTCGCATGGATTTGAAGCTAACTCGTTCGATTCTCATGCTGTTGAAGCTAAATCATGTATATCACAAGTATTTGAACCTAAACCATTTGTTTCGCATGGATTCGAAGATAAGCCTCCTACTTCGCATTGATTTGAAGCTAAATCATGTGTTCGCATGGATTTGAAGCTAACTCGTTTGCTTCGCATGCTGTTGAAGCTAAATCAAGTGTATCACAAGTATTTGAAGCTAAAACATTTGTTTCGCATGGCTTCGAAGAACAGCCTTCTACTTCGCATTGATTAGATGCTAAATCATGTGTTTCGCATGGATTTGAAGCTAACTCGTTTGTTTCGCATGCTGTTGAAACTAAATCATGTATATCACAAGTATTTGAAGCTATATCATTTGTTTCGCATGGATTCGAAGGTTAGCCTCCTACTTCGCATTGATTAGATGCTAAATCATGTGTTTAGCATGGGTTTGAAGCTAACTCGTTTGTTTCGCATCCATTTGAAGCCATATCACTTATATTTTCAAGTATGTGAAGCTAAATCATTCGTTTTGCATGGATTTGAAGCTAAGCCATCAACTTCGCATTGACTTGATGCTAATTCATGTGTTTCGCATGGATTTGAAGCTAACTCGTTTGTTTCGCAGGCAGTTGAAGCTGAATCATGTATATCAAAAGTATTTGAAGCTAAACTCTTCGTTCGCATGGATTCGAAGATAAGCCTTCTACTTCGCAGTGATTTTAATCTAAATCATGTGTTTCGCATGGATTTGAAGCTAACTCGTTTGTTTCGCAAGCTGTTGAAGCTAAATCATGTATATCACAAGTATTTGAAGCTATATCATATGTTTCGCATGGATTCGAAGATAACCCTTCTAATTCGCATTGATTTGAAGCTAAATCATGTGTTTCGGATGGATTTGAAGCTAACTCGTTTGTTTCGCATGCTGTTGAAGCTAAGTCATGTATATCACAAGTATTTGAAGCTAAACCATTTGTTTCGCATGGATTCGAAGATAAGCCTCCTACTTCGCATTGATTAGATTCTAAATCATGTGTTTCGCTTGGATTTGAAGCTAACTCGTTTGTTTCGCATGCTGTTGAAACTAAATCATGTATATCACAAGTATTTGAAGCTATATCATTTGTTTCGCATGGATTCGAAGATTAGCCTTCTACTTCGCATTGATTAGATGCTAAATCGTGTGATTAGCATGGGTTTGAAGCTAACTCGTTTGTTTCGCCTGAATTTGAAGCTATATCACTTATATTCACAAGTATGTGAAGCTAAATCATTCGTGACGCATGGATTTGAAGCAAAGCCTCCTACTTCGCATTGATTTGATGCTAAATCATGTGTTCGCATGGATTTTGAAGCTAACTCGTTTGCTTCGCATGCTGTTGTAGCTAAATCAAGTGTATCACAAGTATTTGAAGCTATATCATATGTTTCGCATGAATTCGAAGATAACCCTTCTAATTCGCATTGATTTGAAGCTAAATTATGTGTTTCGCATGGATTTGAAGCTAACTCGTACGTTTCGCATGCTGTTGAAGCTAAGTCATGTATATCACAAGTATTTGCGGCTAAACCATTTGTTTCGCATGGATTCGAAGGTAACCCTTCTACTTCGCATTCATTTGAAGCTAAATCATGTGTTTCGCATGGATTTGAAGCTAACTCGTTCGATTCTCATGCTGTTGAAGCTAAATCATGTATATCACAAGTATTTGAACCTAAACCATTTGTTTCGCATGGATTCGAAGATAAGCCTCCTACTTCGCATTGATTTGAAGCTAAATCATGTGTTCGCATGGATTTGAAGCTAACTCGTTTGCTTCGCATGCTGTTGAAGCTAAATCAAGTGTATCACAAGTATTTGAAGCTATATCATTTGTTTCGCATGGATTCGAAGGTTAGCCTCCTACTTCGCATTGATTAGATGCTAAATCATGTGTTTAGCATGGGTTTGAAGCTAACTCGTTTGTTTCGCATCCATTTGAAGCCATATCACTTATATTTTCAAGTATGTGAAGCTAAATCATTCGTTTTGCATGGATTTGAAGCTAAGCCATCAACTTCGCATTGACTTGATGCTAATTCATGTGTTTCGCATGGATTTGAAGCTAACTCGTTTGTTTCGCAGGCAGTTGAAGCTGAATCATGTATATCAAAAGTATTTGAAGCTAAACTCTTCGTTCGCATGGATTCGAAGATAAGCTTTCTACTTCGCAGTGATTTTAATCTAAATCATGTGTTTCGCATGGATTTGAAGCTAACTCGTTTGTTTCGCAAGTTGTTGAAGCTAAATCATGTATATCACAAGTATTTGAAGCTATATCATATGTTTCGCATGGATTCGAAGATAACCCTTCTAATTCGCATTGATTTGAAGCTAAATCATGTGTTTCGGATGGATTTGAAGCTAACTCGTTTGTTTCGCATGCTGTTGAAGCTAAGTCATGTATATCACAAGTATTTGAAGCTAAACCATTTGTTTCGCATGGATTCGAAGATAAGCCTCCTACTTCGCATTGATTAGATTCTAAATCATGTGTTTCGCATGGATTTGAAGCTAACTCGTTTGTTTCGCATGCTGTTGAAACTAAATCATGTATATCACAAGTATTTGAAGCTATATCATTTGTTTCGCATGGATTCGAAGATTAGCCTTCTACTTCGCATTGATTAGATGCTAAATCGTGTGATTAGCATGGGTTTGAAGCTAACTCGTTTGTTTCGCCTGAATTTGAAGCTATATCACTTATATTCACAAGTATGTGAAGCTAAATCATTCGTGACGCATGGATTTGAAGCAAAGCCTCCTACTTCGCATTGATTTGATGCTAAATCATGTGTTCGCATGGATTTTGAAGCTAACTCGTTTGCTTCGCATGCTGTTGTAGCTAAATCAAGTGTATCACAAGTATTTGAAGCTATATCATATGTTTCGCATGAATTCGAAGATAACCCTTCTAATGCGCATTGATTTGAAGCTAAATTATGTGTTTCGCATGGATTTGAAGCTAACTCGTACGTTTCGCATGCTGTTGAAGCTAAGTCATGTATATCACAAGTATTTGCGGCTAAACCATTTGTTTCGCATGGATTCGAAGGTAACCCTTCTACTTCGCATTCATTTGAAGCTAAATCATGTGTTTCGCATGGATTTGAAGCTAACTCGTTCGTTTCTCAGGCTGTTGAAGCTAAATCATGTATATCACAAGTATTTGAAGCTAAACCATTTGTTTCGCATGGATTCGAAGATAAGCCTCCTACTTCGCATTGATTTGAAGCTAAATCATGTGTTCGCATGGATTTGAAGCTAACTCGTTTGCTTCGCATGCTGTTGAAGCTAAATCAAGTGTATCACAAGTATTTGAAGCTAAAACATTTGTTTCGCATGGCTTCGAAGAACAGCCTTCTACTTCGCATTGATTAGATGCTAAATCATGTGTTTCGCATGGATTTGAAGCTAACTCGTTTGTTTCGCATGCTGTTGAAACTAAATCATGTATATCACAAGTATTTGAAGCTATATCATTTGTTTCGCATGGATTCGAAGATTAGCCTCCTACTTCGCATTGATTAGATGCTAAATCATGTGTTTAGCATGGGTTTGAAGCTAACTCGTTTGTTTCGCATCCATTTGAAGCCATATCACTTATATTTTCAAGTATGTGAAGCTAAATCATTCGTTTTGCATGGATTTGAAGCTAAGCCATCAACTTCGCATTGACTTGATGCTAATTCATGTGTTTCGCATGGATTTGAAGCTAACTCGTTTGTTTCGCAGGCAGTTGAAGCTGAATCATGTATATCAAAAGTATTTGAAGCTAAACTCTTCGTTCGCATGGATTCGAAGATAAGCCTTCCACTTCGCATTGATTTGAAGCTAAATCATGTGTTTCGTATGGATTTGAAGTTATCTCGTTTGTTTCGCATGCAGTTGAAGCTGAATCATGTATAGCACAACTATTTGCGGCTAAACCATTTGTTTCGCATGGATTCGAAGGTAACCCTTCTACTTCGCAGTGATTTTAATCTAAATCATGTGTTTCGCATGGATTTGAAGCTAACTCGTTTGCTTCGCATGCTGTTGAAGCTAAATCAAGTGTATCACAAGTATTTGAAGCTAAACCATTTGTTTCGCATGGATTCGAAGATCAGCCTTCTACTTCGCATTGATTAGATGCTAAATCATGTGTTTCGCATGGATTTGAAGCTAACTCGTTTGTTTCGCATGCTGTTGAAGCTAAACCATGCATATCACAAGTATTTGAAGCTATATCATTTGTTTCGCATGGATTCGAAGATAAGCCTCCTACTTCGCATTGATTTGAAGCTAAATCATGTGTTCGCATGGATTTGAAGCTACCTCGTTTGTTTCGCATGCTGTTAAAGCTAAATCATGTATATCACAAGTATTTGAAGCTATATCATATGTTTCGCATGGATTCGAAGATAACCCTTCCAATTCGCATTGATTTGAAGCTAAATCATGTGTTTCGGATGGATTTGAAGCTAACTCGTTTGTTTCGCATGCTGTTGAAGCTAAGTCATGTATATCACAAGTATTTGAAGCTAAACCATTTGTTTCGCATGGATTCGAAGATAAGCCTCCTACCTCGCATTGATTTGAAGCTAAATCATGTGTTCGCATGGACTTGAAGCTACCTCGTTTGTTTCGCATTCTGTTGAAGCTAAATCAAATGTATCACAAGTATTTGAAGCCAAACCATTTGCTTCGCATGGATTCGAAGATCAGCCTTCTACTTCGCATTTATTAGATGGTAAATCATGCGTTTCGCACGGATTTGAAGCTAACTCGTTTGTTTCGCATACTGTTGAAGCTAAATCATGCATATCACAAGTATTTGAAGCTAAACCATTTGTTTCGCATGGATTCGAAGATAAGCCTCCTACTTCGCATTGATTTGAAGCTAAATCATGTGTTCGCATGGATTTGAAGCTACCTCGTTTGTTTCGCATGCTGTTAAAGCTAAATCATGTATATCACAAGTATTTGAAGCTAAACCATTTGTTTCGCATGGATTCGAAGATAAGCCTTCTACTTCGCATTGATTTTAATCTAAATCATGTGTTTCGCATGGATTTGAAGCTAACTCGTTTGTTTCGCAAGCTGTTGAAGCTAAATCATGTATATCACAAGTATTTGAAGCTAAACCAGTTGTTTCGCATGGATTCGAAGATAAGCCTCCTACTTCGCATTGATTTTAATCTAAATCATGTGTTTCGTATGGATTTGAAGCTAACTCGTTTGTTTCGCATACTGTTGAAGCTAAATCATGCATATCACAAGTATTTGAAGCTAAACCATTTGTTTCGCATGGATTCGAAGATAAGCCTCCTACTTCGCATTGATTTGAAACTAAATCATGTGTTTCGCATGGATTTGAAGCTAACTCGTTTGTTTCGCATGCTGTTGAAACTAAATCATGTATATCACAAGTATTTGAAGCTATATCATTTGTTTCGCATGTATTCGAAGATAAGCCTCCTACTTCGCATTGAATTGAAGCTAAATCATGTGTTCGCATGGATTTGAAGCTAACTCGTTTGCTTCGCATGCTGTTGAAGCTAAATCAAGTGTATCACAAGTATTTGAAGCTAAAACATTTGTTTCGCATGGCTTCGAAGATCAGCCTTCTACTTCGCATTGATTAGATGCTAAATCATGTGTTTCGCATGGATTTGATGCTAACTCGTTTGTTTCGCATGCTGTTGAAACTAAATCATGTATATCACAAGTATTTGAAGCTATATCATTTGTTTCGCATGGATTCGAAGATTAGCCTCCTACTTCGCATTGATTAGATGCTAAATCATGTGTTTAGCATGGGTTTGAAGCTAACTCGTTTGTTTCGCCTGCATTTGAAGCCATATCACTTATATTTTCAAGTATGTGAAGCTAAATCATTCGTTTTGCATGGATTTGAAGCTAAGCCATCAACTTCGCATTGACTTGATGCTAATTCATGTGTTTCGCATGGATTTGAAGCTAACTCGTTTGTTTCGCATTCTGTTGAAGCTAAATCATGCATATCACAAGTATTTGAAGCTAAACCATTTGTTTCGCATGGATTCGAAGATAAGCCTCCTACTTCGCATTGATTTGAAACTAAATCATGTGTTTCGCATGGATTTGAAGCTAACTCGTTTGTTTCGCATGCTGTTGAAGCTAAGTCATGTATATCACAAGTATTTGCGGCTAAACCATTTGTTTCGCATGGATTCGAAGGTAACCCTTCTACTTCGCATTGATTTTAATCTAAATCATGTGTATCGCATGGATTTGAAGCTAACTCGTTTGTTTCGCAAGCTGTTGAAGCTAAATCATGTATATCACAAGTATTTGAAGCTATATCATATGTTTCGCATGGATTCGAAGATAAGCCTCCTACTTCGCATTGATTTGAAGCTAAATCATGTGTTCGCATGGATTTGAAGCTACCTCGATGTTTCGCATGCTGTTAAAGCTAAATCATGTATATCACAAGTATTTGAAGCTAAACCATTTGTTTCGCATGGATTCGAAGATAAGCCTCGTACCTCGCATTGATTTGAAGCTAAATCATATGTTCGCATGGACTTGAAGCTACCTCGTTTGTTTCGCATTCTGTTGAAGCTAAATCAAATGTATCACAAGTATTTGAAGCCAAACCATTTGCTTCGCATGGATTCGAAGATCAGCCTTCTACTTCGCATTTATTAGATGGTAAATCATGCGTTTCGCACGGATTTGAAGCTAACTCGTTTGTTTCGCATACTGTTGAAGCTAAATCATGCATATCACAAGTATTTGAAGCTAAACCATTTGTTTCGCATGGATTCGAAGATAAGCCTCCTACTTCGCATTGATTTGAAGCTAAATCATGTGTTCGCATGGATTTGAAGCTACCTCGTACGTTTCGCATGCTGTTGAAGCTAAGTCATGTATATCACAAGTATTTGCGGCTAAACCATTTGTTTCGCATGGATTCGAAGGTAACCCTTCTACTTCGCATTCATTTGAAGCTAAATCATGTGTTTCGCATGGATTTGAAGCTAACTCGTTCGATTCTCATGCTGTTGAAGCTAAATCATGTATATCACAAGTATTTGAACCTAAACCATTTGTTTCGCATGGATTCGAAGATAAGCCTCCTACTTCGCATTGATTTGAAGCTAAATCATGTGTTCGCATGGATTTGAAGCTAACTCGTTTGCTTCGCATGCTGTTGAAGCTAAATCAAGTGTATCACAAGTATTTGAAGCTAAAACATTTGTTTCGCATGGCTTCGAAGAACAGCCTTCTACTTCGCATTGATTAGATGCTAAATCATGTGTTTCGCATGGATTTGAAGCTAACTCGTTTGTTTCGCATGCTGTTGAAACTAAATCATGTATATCACAAGTATTTGAAGCTATATCATTTGTTTCGCATGGATTCGAAGGTTAGCCTCCTACTTCGCATTGATTAGATGCTAAATCATGTGTTTAGCATGGGTTTGAAGCTAACTCGTTTGTTTCGCATCCATTTGAAGCCATATCACTTATATTTTCAAGTATGTGAAGCTAAATCATTCGTTTTGCATGGATTTGAAGCTAAGCCATCAACTTCGCATTGACTTGATGCTAATTCATGTGTTTCGCATGGATTTGAAGCTAACTCGTTTGTTTCGCAGGCAGTTGAAGCTGAATCATGTATATCAAAAGTATTTGAAACTAAACTCTTCGTTCGCATGGATTCGAAGATAAGCCTTCTACTTCGCAGTGATTTTAATCTAAATCATGTGTTTCGCATGGATTTGAAGCTAACTCGTTTGTTTCGCAAGCTGTTGAAGCTAAATCATGTATATCACAAGTATTTGAAGCTATATCATATGTTTCGCATGGATTCGAAGATAACCCTTCTAATTCGCATTGATTTGAAGCTAAATCATGTGTTTCGGATGGATTTGAAGCTAACTCGTTTGTTTCGCATGCTGTTGAAGCTAAGTCATGTATATCACAAGTATTTGATGCTAAACCATTTGTTTCGCATGGATTCGAAGATAAGCCTCCTACTTCGCATTGATTAGATTCTAAATCATGTGTTTCGCATGGATTTGAAGCTAACTCGTTTGTTTCGCATGCTGTTGAAACTAAATCATGTATATCACAAGTATTTGAAGCTATATCATTTGTTTCGCATGGATTCGAAGATTAGCCTTCTACTTCGCATTGATTAGATGCTAAATCGTGTGATTAGCATGGGTTTGAAGCTAACTCGTTTGTTTCGCCTGAATTTGAAGCTATATCACTTATATTCACAAGTATGTGAAGCTAAATCATTCGTGACGCATGGATTTGAAGCAAAGCCTCCTACTTCGCATTGATTTGATGCTAAATCATGTGTTCGCATGGATTTTGAAGCTAACTCGTTTGCTTCGCATGCTGTTGTAGCTAAATCAAGTGTATCACAAGTATTTGAAGCTATATCATATGTTTCGCATGAATTCGAAGATAACCCTTCTAATTCGCATTGATTTGAAGCTAAATTATGTGTTTCGCATGGATTTGAAGCTAACTCGTACGTTTCGCATGCTGTTGAAGCTAAGTCATGTATATCACAAGTATTTGCGGCTAAACCATTTGTTTCGCATGGATTCGAAGGTAACCCTTCTACATCGCATTCATTTGAAGCTAAATCATGTGTTTCGCATGGATTTGAAGCTAACTCGTTCGATTCTCATGCTGTTGAAGCTAAATCATGTATATCACAAGTATTTGAACCTAAACCATTTGTTTCGCATGGATTCGAAGATAAGCCTCCTACTTCGCATTGATTTGAAGCTAAATCATGTGTTCGCATGGATTTGAAGCTAACTCGTTTGCTTCGCATGCTGTTGAAGCTAAATCAAGTGTATCACAAGTATTTGAAGCTAAAACATTTGTTTCGCATGGCTTCGAAGAACAGCCTTCTACTTCGCATTGATTAGATGCTAAATCATGTGTTTCGCATGGATTTGAAGCTAACTCGTTTGTTTCGCATGCTGTTGAAACTAAATCATGTATATCACAAGTATTTGAAGCTATATCATTTGTTTCGCATGGATTCGAAGGTTAGCCTCCTACTTCGCATTGATTAGATGCTAAATCATGTGTTTAGCATGGGTTTGAAGCTAACTCGTTTGTTTCGCATCCATTTGAAGCCATATCACTTATATTTTCAAGTATGTGAAGCTAAATCATTCGTTTTGCATGGATTTGAAGCTAAGCCATCAACTTCGCATTGACTTGATGCTAATTCATGTGTTTCGCATGGATTTGAAGCTAACTCGTTTGTTTCGCAGGCAGTTGAAGCTGAATCATGTATATCAAAAGTATTTGAAGCTAAACTCTTCGTTCGCATGGATTCGAAGATAAGCCTTCTACTTCGCAGTGATTTTAATCTAAATCATGTGTTTCGCATGGATTTGAAGCTAACTCGTTTGTTTCGCAAGCTGTTGAAGCTAAATCATGTATATCACAAGTATTTGAAGCTATATCATATGTTTCGCATGGATTCGAAGATAACCCTTCTAATTCGCATTGATTTGAAGCTAAATCATGTGTTTCGGATGGATTTGAAGCTAACTCGTTTGTTTCGCATGCTGTTGAAGCTAAGTCATGTATATCACAAGTATTTGAAGCTAAACCATTTGTTTCGCATGGATTCGAAGATAAGCCTCCTACTTCGCATTGATTAGATTCTAAATCATGTGTTTCGCATGGATTTGAAGCTAACTCGTTTGTTTCGCATGCTGTTGAAACTAAATCATGTATATCACAAGTATTTTAAGCTATATCATTTGTTTCGCATGGATTCGAAGGTTAGCCTCCTACTTCGCATTGATTAGATGCTAAATCGTGTGTTTAGCATGGGTTTGAAGCTAACTCGTTTGTTTCGCATCCATTTGAAGCCATATCACTTATATTTTCAAGTATGTGAAGCTAAATCATTCGTTTTGCATGGATTTGAAGCTAAGCCATCAACTTCGCATTGACTTGATGCTAATTCATGTGTTTCGCATGGATTTGAAGCTAACTCGTTTGTTTCGCAGGCAGTTGAAGCTGAATCATGTATATCAAAAGTATTTGAAGCTAAACTCTTCGTTCGCATGAATTCGAAGATAACCCTTCTAATTCGCATTGATTTGAAGCTAAATTATGTGTTTCGCATGGATTTGAAGCTAACTCGTACGTTTCGCATGCTGTTGAAGCTAAGTCATGTATATCACAAGTATTTGCGGCTAAACCATTTGTTTCGCATGGATTCGAAGGTAACCCTTCTACTTCGCATTCATTTGAAGCTAAATCATGTGTTTCGCATGGATTTGAAGCTAACTCGTTCGTTTCTCAGGCTGTTGAAGCTAAATCATGTATATCACAAGTATTTGAAGCTAAACCATTTGTTTCGCATGGATTCGAAGATAAGCCTCCTACTTCGCATTGATTTGAAGCTAAATCATGTGTTCGCATGGATTTGAAGCTAACTCGTTTGCTTCGCATGCTGTTGAAGCTAAATCAAGTGTATCACAAGTATTTGAAGCTAAAACATTTGTTTCGCATGGCTTCGAAGAACAGCCTTCTACTTCGCATTGATTAGATGCTAAATCATGTGTTTCGCATGGATTTGAAGCTAACTCGTTTGTTTCGCATGCTGTTGAAACTAAATCATGTATATCACAAGTATTTGAAGCTATATCATTTGTTTCGCATGGATTCGAAGATTAGCCTCCTACTTCGCATTGATTAGATGCTAAATCATGTGTTTAGCATGGGTTTGAAGCTAACTCGTTTGTTTCGCATCCATTTGAAGCCATATCACTTATATTTTCAAGTATGTGAAGCTAAATCATTCGTTTTGCATGGATTTGAAGCTAAGCCATCAACTTCGCATTGACTTGATGCTAATTCATGTGTTTCGCATGGATTTGAAGCTAACTCGTTTGTTTCGCAGGCAGTTGAAGCTGAATCATGTATATCAAAAGTATTTGAAGCTAAACTCTTCGTTCGCATGGATTCGAAGATAAGCCTTCCACTTCGCATTGATTTGAAGCTAAATCATGTGTTTCGTATGGATTTGAAGTTATCTCGTTTGTTTCGCATGCAGTTGAAGCTGAATCATGTATAGCACAACTATTTGCGGCTAAACCATTTGTTTCGCATGGATTCGAAGGTAACCCTTCTACTTCGCAGTGATTTTAATCTAAATCATGTGTTTCGCATGGATTTGAAGCTAGCTCGTTTGTTTCGCATGCTGTTGAAGCTAAATCATGTATATCACAAGTATTTGAAGCTAAACCATTTGTTTCGCATGGATTCGAAGATAAGCCTCCTACTTCGCATTGATTTGATGCTAAATCATGTGTTCGCATGGATTTGAAGCTAACTCGTTTGCTTCGCATGCTGTTGAAGCTAAATCAAGTGTATCACAAGTATTTGAAGCTAAACCATTTGTTTCGCATGGATTCGAAGATCAGCCTTCTACTTCGCATTGATTAGATGCTAAATCATGTGTTTCGCATGGATTTGAAGCTAACTCGTTTGTTTCGCATGCTGTTGAAGCTAAACCATGCATATCACAAGTATTTGAAGCTATATCATTTGTTTCGCATGGATTCGAAGATAAGCCTCCTACTTCGCATTGATTTGAAGCTAAATCATGTGTTCGCATGGATTTGAAGCTACCTCGTTTGTTTCGCATGCTGTTAAAGCTAAATCATGTATATCACAAGTATTTGAAGCTATATCATATGTTTCGCATGGATTCGAAGATAACCCTTCCAATTCGCATTGATTTGAAGCTAAATCATGTGTTTCGGATGGATTTGAAGCTAACTCGTTTGTTTCGCATGCTGTTGAAGCTAAGTCATGTATATCACAAGTATTTGAAGCTAAACCATTTGTTTCGCATGGATTCGAAGATAAGCCTCCTACCTCGCATTGATTTGAAGCTAAATCATGTGTTCGCATGGACTTGAAGCTACCTCGTTTGTTTCGCATTCTGTTGAAGCTAAATCAAATGTATCACAAGTATTTGAAGCCAAACCATTTGCTTCGCATGGATTCGAAGATCAGCCTTCTACTTCGCATTTATTAGATGGTAAATCATGCGTTTCGCACGGATTTGAAGCTAACTCGTTTGTTTCGCATACTGTTGAAGCTAAATCATGCATATCACAAGTATTTGAAGCTAAACCATTTGTTTCGCATGGATTCGAAGATAAGCCTCCTACTTCGCATTGATTTGAAGCTAAATCATGTGTTCGCATGGATTTGAAGCTACCTCGTTTGTTTCGCATGCTGTTAAAGCTAAATCATGTATATCACAAGTATTTGAAGCTAAACCATTTGTTTCGCATGGATTCGAAGATAAGCCTTCTACTTCGCATTGATTTTAATCTAAATCATGTGTTTCGCATGGATTTGAAGCTAACTCGTTTGTTTCGCAAGCTGTTGAAGCTAAATCATGTATATCACAAGTATTTGAAGCTAAACCAGTTGTTTCGCATGGATTCGAAGATAAGCCTCCTACCTCGCATTGACTTGAAGCTAAATCATGTGTTCGCATGGACTTGAAGCTTCCTCGTTTGTTTCGCATTCTGTTGAAGCTAAATCAAATGTATCACAAGTATTTGAAGCCAAACCATTTGCTTCGCATGGATTCGAAGATCAGCCTTCTACTTCGCATTTATTAGATGGTAAATCATGCGTTTCGCACGGATTTGAAGCTAACTCGTTTGTTTCGCATACTGTTGAAGCTAAATCATGCATATCACAAGTATTTGAAGCCAAACCATTTGTTTCGCATGGATTTGAAGCTAAGCCATCAACTTCGCATTGACTTGATGCTAATTCATGTGTTTCGCATGGATTTGAAGCTAACTCGTTTGTTTCGCAGGCAGTTGAAGCTGAATCATGTATATCAAAAGTATTTGAAGCTAAACTCTTCGTTCGCATGGATTCGAAGATAAGCCTTCCACTTCGCATTGATTTGAAGCTAAATCATGTGTTTCGTATGGATTTGAAGTTATCTCGTTTGTTTCGCATGCAGTTGAAGCTAAATCATGTATATCACAAGTATTAGAAGCTAAACCATTTGTTTCGCATGGATTCGAAAATAAGCCTTCTACTTCGCATTGATTTTAATCTAAATCATGTGTTTCGTATGGATTTGAAGCTAACTCGTTTGTTTCGCATACTGTTGAAGCTAAATCATGCATATCACAAGTATTTGAAGCTAAACCATTTGTTTCGCATGGATTCGAAGATAAGCCTCCTACTTCGCATTGATTTGAAACTAAATCATGTGTTTCGCATGGATTTGAAGCTAACTCGTTTGTTTCGCATGCTGTTGAAGCTAAGTCATGTATATCACAAGTATTTGCGGCTAAACCATTTGTTTCGCATGGATTCGAAGGTAACCCTTCTACTTCGCATTGATTTGTAGCTAAATCATGTGTTTCGCATGGATTTGAATCTAACTCGTTTGTTTCGCATGCTGTTGAAACTAAATCATGTATATCACAAGTATTTGAAGCTAAACTATTCGTTTCGCATGGATTCGAAGATAAGTCTTCCACTTCGCATTGATTTGAAGCTAAATCATGTGTTCCGCATGGATTTGAAGCTGACTCGTTTGTTTCGCATGCAGTTGAAGCTGAATCATGTATAGCACAACTATTTGCGGCTAAACCATTTGTTTCGCATGGATTCGAAGGTAACCCTTCTACTTCGCAGTGATTTTAATCTAAATCATGTGTTTCGCATGGATTTGAAGCTAGCTCGTTTGTTTCGCATGCTGTTGAAGCTAAATCATGTATATCACAAGTATTTGAAGCTAAACCATTTGTTTCGCATGGATTCGAAGATAAGCCTCCTACTTCGCATTGATTTGATGCTAAATCATGTGTTCGCATGGATTTGAAGCTAACTCGTTTGCTTCGCATGCTGTTGAAGCTAAATCAAGTGTATCACAAGTATTTGAAGCTAAACCATTTGTTTCGCATGGATTCGAAGATCAGCCTTCTACTTCGCATTGATTAGATGCTAAATCATGTGTTTCGCATGGATTTGAAGCTAACTCGTTTGTTTCGCATGCTGTTGAAGCTAAACCATGCATATCACAAGTATTTGAAGCTATATAATTTGTTTCGCATGGATTCGAAGATAAGCCTCCTACTTCGCATTGATTTGAAGCTAAATCATGTGTTCGCATGGATTTGAAGCTACCTCGTTTGTTTCGCATGCTGTTAAAGCTAAATCATGTATATCACAAGTATTTGAAGCTAAACCATTTGTTTCGCATGGATTGGAAAATAAGCCTCCTACTTCGCATTGATTTGATGCTAAATCATGTGTTCGCATGGATTTTGAAGCTAACTCGTTTGCTTCGCATGCTGTTGAAGCTAAATCAAGTGTATCACAAGTATTTGAAGCTATATCATTTGTTTCGCATGGATTCGAAGATTAGCCTTCTACTTCGCATTGATTAGATGCTAAATCGTGTGTTTAGCATGGGTTTGAAGCTAACTCGTTTGTTTCGCCTGAATTTGAAGCTATATCACTTATATTCACAAGTATGTGAAGCTAAATCATTCGTTTCGCATGGATTTGAAGCAAAGCCATCAACTTCGCGTTGACTTGATACTAAATCATGTTTTTCGTTTGGACTTGAAGCTAACTCGTTTGTTTAGCATTTGTTGAAGCTAAATCATGTATATCACAAGTATTTGAAGCTATATCATATGTTTCGCATGAATTCGAAGATAACCCTTCTAATTCGCATTGATTTGAAGCTAAATTATGTGTTTCGCATGGATTTGAAGCTAACTCGTACGTTTCGCATGCTGTTGAAGCTAAGTCATGTATATCACAAGTATTTGCGGCTAAACCATTTGTTTCGCATGGATGCGAAGGTAACCCTTCTACTTCGCATTGATTTGAAGCTAAATCATGTGTTTCACATGGATTTGAAGCTAGCTCGTTTGTTTCGCATGCTGTTGAAGCTAAATCATGTATATCACAAGTATTTGAAGCTAAACCATTTGTTTCGCATGGATTCGAAGATAAGCCTCCTACTTCGCATTGATTTGATGCTAAATCATGTGTTCGCATGGATTTGAAGCTAACTCGTTTGCTTCGCATGCTGTTGAAGCTAAATCAAGTGTATCACAAGTATTTGAAGCTAAACCATTTGTTTCGCATGGATTCGAAGATCAGCCTTCTACTTCGCATTGATTAGATTCTAAATCATGTGTTTCGCATGGATTTGAAGCTAACTCGTTTGTTTCGCATGCTGTTGAAACTAAATCATGTATATCACAAGTATTTGAAGCTATATCATTTGTTTCGCATGGATTCGAAGATTAGCCTTCTACTTCGCATTGATTAGATGCTAAATCGTGTGTTTAGCATGGGTTTGAAGCTAACTCGTTTGTTTCGCCTGAATTTGAAGCTATATCACTTATATTCACAAGTATGTGAAGCTAAATCATTCGTTTCGCATGGATTTGAAGCAAAGCCATCAACTTCGCGTTGACTTGATACTAAATCATGTTTTTCGTTTGGACTTGAAGCTAACTCGTTTGTTTAGCATTTGTTGAAGCTAAATCATGTATATCACAAGTATTTGAAGCTATATCATATGTTTCGCATGAATTCGAAGATAACCCTTCTAATTCGCATTGATTTGAAGCTAAATTATGTGTTTCGCATGGATTTGAAGCTAACTCGTACGTTTCGCATGCTGTTGAAGCTAAGTCATGTATATCACAAGTATTTGCGGCTAAACCATTTGTTTCGCATGGATTCGAAGGTAACCCTTCTACTTCGCATTCATTTGAAGCTAAATCATGTGTTTCGCATGGATTTGAAGCTAACTCGTTCGATTCTCATGCTGTTGAAGCTAAATCATGTATATCACAAGTATTTGAACCTAAACCATTTGTTTCGCATGGATTCGAAGATAAGCCTCCTACTTCGCATTGATTTGAAGCTAAATCATGTGTTCGCATGGATTTGAAGCTAACTCGTTTGCTTCGCATGCTGTTGAAGCTAAATCAAGTGTATCACAAGTATTTGAAGCTAAAACATTTGTTTCGCATGGCTTCGAAGAACAGCCTTCTACTTCGCATTGATTAGATGCTAAATCATGTGTTTCGCATGGATTTGAAGCTAACTCGTTTGTTTCGCATGCTGTTGAAACTAAATCATGTATATCACAAGTATTTGAAGCTATATCATTTGTTTCGCATGGATTCGAAGGTTAGCCTCCTACTTCGCATTGATTAGATGCTAAATCATGTGTTTAGCATGGGTTTGAAGCTAACTCGTTTGTTTCGCATCCATTTGAAGCCATATCACTTATATTTTCAAGTATGTGAAGCTAAATCATTCGTTTTGCATGGATTTGAAGCTAAGCCATCAACTTCGCATTGACTTGATGCTAATTCATGTGTTTCGCATGGATTTGAAGCTAACTCGTTTGTTTCGCAGGCAGTTGAAGCTGAATCATGTATATCAAAAGTATTTGAAGCTAAACTCTTCGTTCGCATGGATTCGAAGATAAGCCTTCTACTTCGCAGTGATTTTAATCTAAATCATGTGTTTCGCATGGATTTGAAGCTAACTCGTTTGTTTCGCATGCAGTTTAAGCTGAATCATGTATAGCACAACTATTTGCGGCTAAACCATTTGTTTCGCATGGATTCGAAGGTAACCCTTCTACTTCGCAGTGATTTTAATCTAAATCATGTGTTTCGCATGGATTTGAAGCTAGCACGTTTGTTTCGCATGCTGTTGAAGCTAAATCATGTATATCACAAGTATTTGAAGCTAAACCATTTGTTTCGCATGGATTCGAAGATAAGCCTCCTACTTCGCATTGATTTGATGCTAAATCATGTGTTCGCATGGATTTGAAGCTAACTCGTTTGCTTCGCATGCTGTTGAAGCTAAATCAAGTGTATCACAAGTATTTGAAGCTAAACCATTTGTTTCGCATGGATTCGAAGATCAGCCTTCTACTTCGCATTGATTAGATGCTAAATCATGTGTTTCGCATGGATTTGAAGCTAACTCGTTTGTTTCGCATGCTGTTGAAGCTAAACCATGCATATCACAAGTATTTGAAGCTATATCATTTGTTTCGCATGGATTCGAAGATAAGTCTCCTACTTCGCATTGATTTGAAGCTAAATCATGTGTTCGCATGGATTTGAAGCTACCTCGTTTGTTTCGCATGCTGTTAAAGCTAAATCATGTATATCACAAGTATTTGAAGCTAAACCATTTGTTTCGCATGGATTCGAAGATAAGCCTTCTACTTCGCATTGATTTTAATCTAAATCATGTGTTTCGCATGGATTTGAAGCTAACTCGTTTCTTTCGCAAGCTGTTGAAGCTAAATCATGTATATCACAAGTATTTGAAGCTATATCATATGTTTCGCATGGATTCGAAGATAACCCTTCCAATTCGCATTGATTTGAAGCTAAATCATGTGTTTCGGATGGATTTGAAGCTAACTCGTTTGTTTCGCATGCTGTTGAAGCTAAGTCATGTATATCACAAGTATTTGAAGCTAAACCATTTGTTTCGCATGGATTCGAAGATAAGCCTCCTACCTCGCATTGATTTGAAGCTAAATCATGTGTTCGCATGGACTTGAAGCTACCTCGTTTGTTTCGCATTCTGTTGAAGCTAAATCAAATGTATCACAAGTATTTGAAGCCAAACCATTTGCTTCGCATGGATTCGAAGCTCAGCCTTCTACTTCGCATTTATTAGATGGTAAATCATGCGTTTCGCACGGATTTGAAGCTAACTCGTTTGTTTCGCATACTGTTGAAGCTAAATCATGCATATCACAAGTATTTGAAGCTAAACCATTTGTTTCGCATGGATTCGAAGATAAGCCTCCTACTTCGCATTGATTTGAAGCTAAATCATGTGTTCGCATGGATTTGAAGCTACCTCGTTTGTTTCGCATGCTGTTAAAGCTAAATCATGTATATCACAAGTATTTGAAGCTATATCATATGTTTCGCATGGATTCGAAGATAACCCTTCCAATTCGCATTGATTTGAAGCTAAATCATGTGTTTCGGATGGATTTGAAGCTAACTCGTTTGTTTCGCATGCTGTTGAAGCTAAGTCATGTATATCACAAGTATTTGAAGCTAAACCATTTGTTTCGCATGGATTCGAAGATAAGCCTCCTACCTCGCATTGATTTGAAGCTAAATCATGTGTTCGCATGGACTTGAAGCTACCTCGTTTGTTTCGCATTCTGTTGAAGCTAAATCAAATGTATCACAAGTATTTGAAGCCAAACCATTTGCTTCGCATGGATTCGAAGATCAGCCTTCTACTTCGCATTTATTAGATGGTAAATCATGCGTTTCGCACGGATTTGAAGCTAACTCGTTTGTTTCGCATACTGTTGAAGCTAAATCATGCATATCACAAGTATTTGAAGCTAAACCATTTGTTTCGCATGGATTCGAAGATAAGCCTCCTACTTCGCATTGATTTGAAGCTAAATCATGTGTTCGCATGGATTTGAAGCTACCTCGTTTGTTTCGCATGCTGTTAAAGCTAAATCATGTATATCACAAGTATTTGAAGCTAAACCATTTGTTTCGCATGGATTCGAAGATAAGCCTTCTACTTCGCATTGATTTTAATCTAAATCATGTGTTTCGCATGGATTTGAAGCTAACTCGTTTGTTTCGCAAGCTGTTGAAGCTAAATCATGTATATCACAAGTATTTGAAGCTAAACCAGTTGTTTCGCATGGATTCGAAGATAAGCCTCCTACCTCGCATTGATTTGAAGCTAAATCATGTGTTCGCATGGACTTGAAGCTACCTCGTTTGTTTCGCATTCTGTTGAAGCTAAATCAAATGTATCACAAGTATTTGAAGCCAAACCATTTGCTTCGCATGGATTCGAAGATCAGCCTTCTACTTCGCATTTATTAGATGGTAAATCATGCGTTTCGCACGGATTTGAAGCTAACTCGTTTGTTTCGCATACTGTTGAAGCTAAATCATGCATATCACAAGTATTTGAAGCCAAACCATTTGTTTCGCATGGATTTGAAGCTAAGCCATCAACTTCGCATTGACTTGATGCTAATTCATGTGTTTCGCATGGATTTGAAGCTAACTCGTTTGTTTCGCAGGCAGTTGAAGCTGAATCATGTATATCAAAAGTATTTGAAGCTAAACTCTTCGATCGCATGGATTCGAAGATAAGCCTTCCACTTCGCATTGATTTGAAGCTAAATCATGTGTTTCGTATGGATTTGAAGTTATCTCGTTTGTTTCGCATGCAGTTGAAGCTAAATCATGTATATCACAAGTATTAGAAGCTAAACCATTTGTTTCGCATGGATTCGAAAATAAGCCTTCTACTTCGCATTGATTTTAATCTAAATCATGTGTTTCGTATGGATTTGAAGCTAACTCGTTTGTTTCGCATACTGTTGAAGCTAAATCATGCATATCACAAGTATTTGAAGCTAAACCATTTGTTTCGCATGGATTCGAAGATAAGCCTCCTACTTCGCATTGATTTGAAACTAAATCATGTGTTTCGCATGGATTTGAAGCTAACTCGTTTGTTTCGCATGCTGTTGAAGCTAAGTCATGTATATCACAAGTATTTGCGGCTAAACCATTTGTTTCGCATGGATTCGAAGGTAACCCTTCTACTTCGCATTGATTTGTAGCTAAATCATGTGTTTCGCATGGATTTGAATCTAACTCGTTTGTTTCGCATGCTGTTGAAACTAAATCATGTATATCACAAGTATTTGAAGCTAAACTATTCGTTTCGCATGGATTCGAAGATAAGCCTTCCACTTCGCATTGATTTGAAGCTAAATCATGTGTTCCGCATGGATTTGAAGCTGACTCGTTTGTTTCGCATGCAGTTGAAGCTGAATCATGTATAGCACAACTATTTGCGGCTAAACCATTTGTTTCGCATGGATTCGAAGGTAACCCTTCTACTTCGCAGTGATTTTAATCTAAATCATGTGTTTCGCATGGATTTGAAGCTAGCTCGTTTGTTTCGCATGCTGTTGAAGCTAAATCATGTATATCACAAGTATTTGAAGCTAAACCATTTGTTTCGCATGGATTCGAAGATAAGCCTCCTACTTCGCATTGATTTGATGCTAAATCATGTGTTCGCATGGATTTGAAGCTAACTCGTTTGCTTCGCATGCTGTTGAAGCTAAATCAAGTGTATCACAAGTATTTGAAGCTAAACCATTTGTTTCGCATGGATTCGAAGATCAGCCTTCTACTTCGCATTGATTAGATGCTAAATCATGTGTTTCGCATGGATTTGAAGCTAACTCGTTTGTTTCGCATGCTGTTGAAGCTAAACCATGCATATCACAAGTATTTGAAGCTATATAATTTGTTTCGCATGGATTCGAAGATAAGCCTCCTACTTCGCATTGATTTGAAGCTAAATCATGTGTTCGCATGGATTTGAAGCTACCTCGTTTGTTTCGCATGCTGTTAAAGCTAAATCATGTATATCACAAGTATTTGAAGCTAAACCATTTGTTTCGCATGGATTGGAAAATAAGCCTCCTACTTCGCATTGATTTGATGCTAAATCATGTGTTCGCATGGATTTTGAAGCTAACTCGTTTGCTTCGCATGCTGTTGAAGCTAAATCAAGTGTATCACAAGTATTTGAAGCTATATCATTTGTTTCGCATGGATTCGAAGATTAGCCTTCTACTTCGCATTGATTAGATGCTAAATCGTGTGTTTAGCATGGGTTTGAAGCTAACTCGTTTGTTTCGCCTGAATTTGAAGCTATATCACTTATATTCACAAGTATGTGAAGCTAAATCATTCGTTTCGCATGGATTTGAAGCAAAGCCATCAACTTCGCGTTGACTTGATACTAAATCATGTTTTTCGTTTGGACTTGAAGCTAACTCGTTTGTTTAGCATTTGTTGAAGCTAAATCATGTATATCACAAGTATTTGAAGCTATATCATATGTTTCGCATGAATTCGAAGATAACCCTTCTAATTCGCATTGATTTGAAGCTAAATTATGTGTTTCGCATGGATTTGAAGCTAACTCGTACGTTTCGCATGCTGTTGAAGCTAAGTCATGTATATCACAAGTATTTGCGGCTAAACCATTTGTTTCGCATGGATGCGAAGGTAACCCTTCTACTTCGCATTGATTTGAAGCTAAATCATGTGTTTCACATGGATTTGAAGCTAGCTCGTTTGTTTCGCATGCTGTTGAAGCTAAATCATGTATATCACAAGTATTTGAAGCTAAACCATTTGTTTCGCATGGATTCGAAGATAAGCCTCCTACTTCGCATTGATTTGATGCTAAATCATGTGTTCGCATGGATTTGAAGCTAACTCGTTTGCTTCGCATGCTGTTGAAGCTAAATCAAGTGTATCACAAGTATTTGAAGCTAAACCATTTGTTTCGCATGGATTCGAAGATCAGCCTTCTACTTCGCATTGATTAGATTCTAAATCATGTGTTTCGCATGGATTTGAAGCTAACTCGTTTGTTTCGCATGCTGTTGAAACTAAATCATGTATATCACAAGTATTTGAAGCTATATCATTTGTTTCGCATGGATTCGAAGATTAGCCTTCTACTTCGCATTGATTAGATGCTAAATCGTGTGTTTAGCATGGGTTTGAAGCTAACTCGTTTGTTTCGCCTGAATTTGAAGCTATATCACTTATATTCACAAGTATGTGAAGCTAAATCATTCGTTTCGCATGGATTTGAAGCAAAGCCATCAACTTCGCGTTGACTTGATACTAAATCATGTTTTTCGTTTGGACTTGAAGCTAACTCGTTTGTTTAGCATTTGTTGAAGCTAAATCATGTATATCACAAGTATTTGAAGCTATATCATATGTTTCGCATGAATTCGAAGATAACCCTTCTAATTCGCATTGATTTGAAGCTAAATTATGTGTTTCGCATGGATTTGAAGCTAACTCGTACGTTTCGCATGCTGTTGAAGCTAAGTCATGTATATCACAAGTATTTGCGGCTAAACCATTTGTTTCGCATGGATTCGAAGGTAACTCGTTCGATTCTCATGCTGTTGAAGCTAAATCATGTATATCACAAGTATTTGAACCTAAACCATTTGTTTCGCATGGATTCGAAGATAAGCCTCCTACTTCGCATTGATTTGAAGCTAAATCATGTGTTCGCATGGATTTGAAGCTAACTCGTTTGCTTCGCATGCTGTTGAAGCTAAATCAAGTGTATCACAAGTATTTGAAGCTAAAACATTTGTTTCGCATGGCTTCGAAGAACAGCCTTCTACTTCGCATTGATTAGATGCTAAATCATGTGTTTCGCATGGATTTGAAGCTAACTCGTTTGTTTCGCATGCTGTTGAAACTAAATCATGTATATCACAAGTATTTGAAGCTATATCATTTGTTTCGCATGGATTCGAAGGTTAGCCTCCTACTTCGCATTGATTAGATGCTAAATCATGTGTTTAGCATGGGTTTGAAGCTAACTCGTTTGTTTCGCATCCATTTGAAGCCATATCACTTATATTTTCAAGTATGTGAAGCTAAATCATTCGTTTTGCATGGATTTGAAGCTAAGCCATCAACTTCGCATTGACTTGATGCTAATTCATGTGTTTCGCATGGATTTGAAGCTAACTCGTTTGTTTCGCAGGCAGTTGAAGCTGAATCATGTATATCAAAAGTATTTGAAGCTAAACTCTTCGTTCGCATGGATTCGAAGATAAGCCTTCTACTTCGCAGTGATTTTAATCTAAATCATGTGTTTCGCATGGATTTGAAGCTAACTCGTTTGTTTCGCATGCAGTTTAAGCTGAATCATGTATAGCACAACTATTTGCGGCTAAACCATTTGTTTCGCATGGATTCGAAGGTAACCCTTCTACTTCGCAGTGATTTTAATCTAAATCATGTGTTTCGCATGGATTTGAAGCTAGCACGTTTGTTTCGCATGCTGTTGAAGCTAAATCATGTATATCACAAGTATTTGAAGCTAAACCATTTGTTTCGCATGGATTCGAAGATAAGCCTCCTACTTCGCATTGATTTGATGCTAAATCATGTGTTCGCATGGATTTGAAGCTAACTCGTTTGCTTCGCATGCTGTTGAAGCTAAATCAAGTGTATCACAAGTATTTGAAGCTAAACCATTTGTTTCGCATGGATTCGAAGATCAGCCTTCTACTTCGCATTGATTAGATGCTAAATCATGTGTTTCGCATGGATTTGAAGCTAACTCGTTTGTTTCGCATGCTGTTGAAGCTAAACCATGCATATCACAAGTATTTGAAGCTATATCATTTGTTTCGCATGGATTCGAAGATAAGTCTCCTACTTCGCATTGATTTGAAGCTAAATCATGTGTTCGCATGGATTTGAAGCTACCTCGTTTGTTTCGCATGCTGTTAAAGCTAAATCATGTATATCACAAGTATTTGAAGCTAAACCATTTGTTTCGCATGGATTCGAAGATAAGCCTTCTACTTCGCATTGATTTTAATCTAAATCATGTGTTTCGCATGGATTTGAAGCTAACTCGTTTCTTTCGCAAGCTGTTGAAGCTAAATCATGTATATCACAAGTATTTGAAGCTATATCATATGTTTCGCATGGATTCGAAGATAACCCTTCCAATTCGCATTGATTTGAAGCTAAATCATGTGTTTCGGATGGATTTGAAGCTAACTCGTTTGTTTCGCATGCTGTTGAAGCTAAGTCATGTATATCACAAGTATTTGAAGCTAAACCATTTGTTTCGCATGGATTCGAAGATAAGCCTCCTACCTCGCATTGATTTGAAGCTAAATCATGTGTTCGCATGGACTTGAAGCTACCTCGTTTGTTTCGCATTCTGTTGAAGCTAAATCAAATGTATCACAAGTATTTGAAGCCAAACCATTTGCTTCGCATGGATTCGAAGCTCAGCCTTCTACTTCGCATTTATTAGATGGTAAATCATGCGTTTCGCACGGATTTGAAGCTAACTCGTTTGTTTCGCATACTGTTGAAGCTAAATCATGCATATCACAAGTATTTGAAGCTAAACCATTTGTTTCGCATGGATTCGAAGATAAGCCTCCTACTTCGCATTGATTTGAAGCTAAATCATGTGTTCGCATGGATTTGAAGCTACCTCGTTTGTTTCGCATGCTGTTAAAGCTAAATCATGTATATCACAAGTATTTGAAGCTAAACCATTTGTTTCGCATGGATTCGAAGATAAGCCTTCTACTTCGCATTGATTTTAATCTAAATCATGTGTTTCGCATGGATTTGAAGCTAACTCGTTTGTTTCGCAAGCTGTTGAAGCTAAATCATGTATATCACAAGTATTTGAAGCTAAACCATTTGTTTCGCATGGATTCGAAGATAAGCCTCCTACCTCGCATTGATTTGAAGCTAAATCATGTGTTCGCATGGACTTGAAGCTACCTCGTTTGTTTCGCATTCTGTTGAAGCTAAATCAAATGTATCACAAGTATTTGAAGCCAAACCATTTGCTTCGCATGGATTCGAAGATCAGCCTTCTACTTCGCATTTATTAGATGGTAAATCATGCGTTTCGCACGGATTTGAAGCTAACTCGTTTGTTTCGCATACTGTTGAAGCTAAATCATGCATATCACAAGTATTTGAAGCCAAACCATTTGTTTCGCATGGATTTGAAGCTAAGCCATCAACTTCGCATTGACTTGATGCTAATTCATGTGTTTCGCATGGATTTGAAGCTAACTCGTTTGTTTCGCAGGTAGTTGAAGCTGAATCATGTATATCAAAAGTATTTGAAGCTAAACTCTTCGTTCGCATGGATTCGAAGATAAGCCTTCCACTTCGCATTGATTTGAAGCTAAATCATGTGTTTCGTATGGATTTGAAGTTATCTCGTTTGTTTCGCATGCAGTTGAAGCTAAATCATGTATATCACAAGTATTAGAAGCTAAACCATTTGTTTCGCATGGATTCGAAAATAAGCCTTCTACTTCGCATTGATTTTAATCTAAATCATGTGTTTCGTATGGATTTGAAGCTAACTCGTTTGTTTCGCATACTGTTGAAGCTAAATCATGCATATCACAAGTATTTGAAGCTAAACCATTTGTTTCGCATGGATTCGAAGATAAGCCTCCTACTTCGCATTGATTTGAAACTAAATCATGTGTTTCGCATGGATTTGAAGCTAACTCGTTTGTTTCGCATGCTGTTGAAGCTAAGTCATGTATATCACAAGTATTTGCGGCTAAACCATTTGTTTCGCATGGATTCGAAGGTAACCCTTCTACTTCGCATTGATTTGTAGCTAAATCATGTGTTTCGCATGGATTTGAATCTAACTCGTTTGTTTCGCATGCTGTTGAAACTAAATCATGTATATCACAAGTATTTGAAGCTAAACTATTCGTTTCGCATGGATTCGAAGATAAGCCTTCCACTTCGCATTGATTTGAAGCTAAATCATGAGTTCCGCATGGATTTGAAGCTGACTCGTTTGTTTCGCATGCAGTTGAAGCTGAATCATGTATAGCACAACTATTTGCGGCTAAACCATTTGTTTCGCATGGATTCGAAGGTAACCCTTCTACTTCGCAGTGATTTTAATCTAAATCATGTGTTTCGCATGGATTTGAAGCTAGCTCGTTTGTTTCGCATGCTGTTGAAGCTAAATCATGTATATCACAAGTATTTGAAGCTAAACCATTTGTTTCGCATGGATTCGAAGATAAGCCTCCTACTTCGCATTGATTTGATGCTAAATCATGTGTTCGCATGGATTTGAAGCTAACTCGTTTGCTTCGCATGCTGTTGAAGCTAAATCAAGTGTATCACAAGTATTTGAAGCTAAACCATTTGTTTCGCATGGATTCGAAGATCAGCCTTCTACTTCGCATTGATTAGATGCTAAATCATGTGTTTCGCATGGATTTGAAGCTAACTCGTTTGTTTCGCATGCTGTTGAAGCTAAACCATGCATATCACAAGTATTTGAAGCTATATCATTTGTTTCGCATGGATTCGAAGATAAGCCTCCTACTTCGCATTGATTTGAAGCTAAATCATGTGTTCGCATGGATTTGAAGCTACCTCGTTTGTTTCGCATGCTGTTAAAGCTAAATCATGTATATCACAAGTATTTGAAGCTAAACCATTTGTTTCGCATGGATTGGAAAATAAGCCTCCTACTTCGCATTGATTTGATGCTAAATCATGTGTTCGCATGGATTTTGAAGCTAATTCGTTTGCTTCGCATGCTGTTGAAGCTAAATCAAGTGTATCACAAGTATTTGAAGCTATATCATTTGTTTCGCATGGATTCGAAGATTAGCCTTCTACTTCGCATTGATTAGATGCTAAATCGTGTGTTTAGCATGGGTTTGAAGCTAACTCGTTTGTTTCGCCTGAATTTGAAGCTATATCACTTATATTCACAAGTATGTGAAGCTAAATCATTCGTTTCGCATGGATTTGAAGCAAAGCCATCAACTTCGCGTTGACTTGATACTAAATCATGTTTTTCGTTTGGACTTGAAGCTAACTCGTTTGTTTAGCATTTGTTGAAGCTAAATCATGTATATCACAAGTATTTGAAGCTATATCATATGTTTCGCATGAATTCGAAGATAACCCTTCTAATTCGCATTGATTTGAAGCTAAATTATGTGTTTCGCATGGATTTAAAGCTAACTCGTACGTTTCGCATGCTGTTGAAGCTAAGTCATGTATATCACAAGTATTTGCGGCTAAACCATTTGTTTCGCATGGATGCGAAGGTAACCCTTCTACTTCGCATTGATTTGAAGCTAAATCATGTGTTTCACATGGATTTGAAGCTAGCTCGTTTGTTTCGCATGCTGTTGAAGCTAAATCATGTATATCACAAGTATTTGAAGCTAAACCATTTGTTTCGCATAGATTCGAAGATAAGCCTCCTACTTCGCATTGATTTGATGCTAAATCATGTGTTCGCATGGATTTGAAGCTAACTCGTTTGCTTCGCATGCTGTTGAAGCTAAATCAAGTGTATCACAAGTATTTGAAGCTAAACCATTTGTTTCGCATGGATTCGAAGATCAGCCTTCTACTTCGCATTGATTAGATTCTAAATCATGTGTTTCGCATGGATTTGAAGCTAACTCGTTTGTTTCGCATGCTGTTGAAACTAAATCATGTATATCACAAGTATTTGAAGCTATATCATTTGTTTCGCATGGATTCGAAGATTAGCCTTCTACTTCGCATTGATTAGATGCTAAATCGTGTGTTTAGCATGGGTTTGAAGCTAACTCGTTTGTTTCGCCTGAATTTGAAGCTATATCACTTATATTCACAAGTATGTGAAGCTAAATCATTCGTTTCGCATGGATTTGAAGCAAAGCCATCAACTTCGCGTTGACTTGATACTAAATCATGTTTTTCGTTTGGACTTGAAGCTAACTCGTTTGTTTAGCATTTGTTGAAGCTAAATCATGTATATCACAAGTATTTGAAGCTATATCATATGTTTCGCATGAATTCGAAGATAACCCTTCTAATTCGCATTGATTTGAAGCTAAATTATGTGTTTCGCATGGATTTGAAGCTAACTCGTACGTTTCGCATGCTGTTGAAGCTAAGTCATGTATATCACAAGTATTTGCGGCTAAACCATTTGTTTCGCATGGATTCGAAGGTAACCCATCTACTTCGCATTCATTTGAAGCTAAATCATGTGTTTCGCATGGATTTGAAGCTAACTCGTTCGTTTCTCAGGCTGTTGAAGCTAAATCATGTATATCACAAGTATTTGAAGCTAAACCATTTGTTTCGCATGGATTCGAAGATAAGCCTCCTACTTCGCATTGATTTGAAGCTAAATCATGTGTTCGCATGGATTTGAAGCTAACTCGTTTGCTTCGCATGCTGTTGAAGCTAAATCAAGTGTATCACAAGTATTTGAAGCTAAAACATTTGTTTCGCATGGCTTCGAAGAACAGCCTTCTACTTCGCATTGATTAGATGCTAAATCATGTGTTTCGCATGGATTTGAAGCTAACTCGTTTGTTTCGCATGCTGTTGAAACTAAATCATGTATATCACAAGTATTTGAAGCTATATCATTTGTTTCGCATGGATTCGAAGATTAGCCTCCTACTTCGCATTGATTAGATGCTAAATCATGTGTTTAGCATGGGTTTGAAGCTAACTCGTTTGTTTCGCATCCATTTGAAGCCATATCACTTATATTTTCAAGTATGTGAAGCTAAATCATTCGTTTTGCATGGATTTGAAGCTAAGCCATCAACTTCGCATTGACTTGATGCTAATTCATGTGTTTCGCATGGATTTGAAGCTAACTCGTTTGTTTCGCAGGCAGTTGAAGCTGAATCATGTATATCAAAAGTATTTGAAGCTAAACTCTTCGTTCGCATGGATTCGAAGATAAGCCTTCCACTTCGCATTGATTTGAAGCTAAATCATGTGTTTCGTATGGATTTGAAGTTATCTCGTTTGTTTCGCATGCAGTTGAAGCTAAATCATGTATATCACAAGTATTAGAAGCTAAACCATTTGTTTCGCATGGATTCGAAAATAAGCCTTCTACTTCGCATTGATTTTAATCTAAATCATGTGTTTCGTATGGATTTGAAGCTAACTCGTTTGTTTCGCATACTGTTGAAGCTAAATCATGCATATCACAAGTATTTGAAGCTAAACCATTTGTTTCGCATGGATTCGAAGATAAGCCTCCTACTTCGCATTGATTTGAAACTAAATCATGTGTTTCGCATGGATTTGAAGCTAACTCGTTTGTTTCGCATGCTGTTGAAGCTAAGTCATGTATATCACAAGTATTTGCGGCTAAACCATTTGTTTCGCATGGATTCGAAGGTAACCCTTCTACTTCGCATTGATTTGTAGCTAAATCATGTGTTTCGCATGGATTTGAATCTAACTCGTTTGTTTCGCATGCTGTTGAAACTAAATCATGTATATCACAAGTATTTGAAGCTAAACCATTTGCTTCGCATGGATTCGAAAATCAGCCTTCTACTTCGCTTTGATTAGATGCTAAATCATGTGTTTCGCATGGATTTGAAGCTAACTCGTTTGTTTCGCAGGCAGTTGAAGCTGAATCATGTATATCAAAAGTATTTGAAGCTAAACTATTCGTTTCGCATGGATTCGAAGATAAGCCTTCCACTTCGCATTGATTTGAAGCTAAATCATGTGTTCCGCATGGATTTGAAGCTGACTCGTTTGTTTCGCATGCAGTTGAAGCTGAATCATGTATATCACAAGTATTTGCGGCTAAACCATTTGTTTCGCATGGATTCGAAGGTAACCCTTCTACTTCGCAGTGATTTTAATCTAAATCATGTGTTTCGCATGGATTTGAAGCTAGCTCGTTTGTTTCGCATGCTGTTGAAGCTAAATCATGTATATCACAAGTATTTGAAGCTAAACCATTTGTTTCGCATGGATTCGAAGATAAGCCTCCTACTTCGCATTGATTTGATGCTAAATCATGTGTTCGCATGGATTTGAAGCTAACTCGTTCGTTTCTCAGGCTGTTGAAGCTAAATCATGTATATCACAAGTATTTGAAGCTAAACCATTTGTTTCGCATGGATTCGAAGATAAGCCTCCTACTTCGCATTGATTTGAAGCTAAATCATGTGTTTCGCATGGATTTGAAGCTAACTCGTTTGTTTCGCATGCTGTTGAAGCTAAACCATGCATATCACAAGTATTTGAAGCTATATCATTTGTTTCGCATGGATTCGAAGATAAGCCTCCTACTTCGCATTGATTTGAAGCTAAATCATGTGTTCGCATGGATTTGAAGCTACCTCGTTTGTTTCGCATGCTGTTAAAGCTAAATCATGTATATCACAAGTATTTGAAGCTAAAACATTTGTTTCGCATGGCTCCGAAGAACAGCCTTCTACTTCGCATTGATTAGATGCTAAATCATGTGTTTCGCATGGATTTGAAGCTAACTCGTTTGTTTCGCAAGCTGTTGAAGCTAAATCATGTATATCACAAGTATTTGCGGCTAAACCATTTGTTTCGCATGGATGCGAAGGTAACCCTTCTACTTCGCATTGATTTTAATCTAAATCATGTTTTTCGTTTGGACTTGAAGCTAACTCGTTTGTTTAGCATGTTGTTGAAGCTAAATCATGTATATCACAAGTATTTGAAGCTAAACCATTTGTTTCGCATGGATTCGAAGATAAGCCTTCTACTTCGCATTGATTTTAATCTAAATCATGTGTTTCGCATGGATTTGAATCTAACTCGTTTGTTTCGCATGCTGTTGAAACTAAATCATGTATATCACAAGTATTTGAAGCTAAACCATTTGTTTCGCATGGATTCGAAGATAAGCCTCCTACCTCGCATTGATTTGAAGCTAAATCATGTGTTCGCATGGACTTGAAGCTACCTCGTTTGTTTCGCATACTGTTGAAGCTAAATCATGCATATCACAAGTATTTGAAGCCAAACCATTTGTTTCGCATGGATTCGAAGATAAGCCTCCTACTTCGCATTGATTTGAAGCTAAATCATGTGTTCGCATGGATTTGAAGCTACCTCGTTTGTTTCGCATGCTGTTAAAGCTAAGTCATGTATATCACAAGTATTTGCGGCTAAACCATTTGTTTCGCATGGATGCGAAGGTAACCCTTCTACTTCGCATTGATTTGAAGCTAAATCATGTGTTTCACATGGATTTGAAGCTAGCTCGTTTGTTTCGCATGCTGTTGAAGCTAAATCATGTATATCACAAGTATTTGAAGCTAAACCATTTGTTTCGCATGGATTGGAAGATAAGCCTCCTACTTCGCATTGATTTGATGCTAAATCATGTGTTCGCATGGATTTGAAGCTAACTCGTTTGCTTCGCATGCTGTTGAAGCTAAATCAAGTGTATCACAAGTATTTGAAGCTATATCATTTGTTTCGCATGGATTCGAAGATTAGCCTTCTACTTCGCATTGATTAGATGCTAAATCGTGTGTTTAGCATGGGTTTGAAGCTAACTCGTTTGTTTCGCCTGAATTTGAAGCTATATCACTTATATTCACAAGTATGTGAAGCTAAATCATTCGTTTCGCATGGATTTGAAGCAAAGCCATCAACTTCGCGTTGACTTGATACTAAATCATGTTTTTCGTTTGGACTTGAAGCTAACTCGTTTGTTTAGCATTTGTTGAAGCTAAATCATGTATATCACAAGTATTTGAAGCTATATCATATGTTTCGCATGGATTCGAAGATAACCCTTCTAATTCGCATTGATTTGAAGCTAAATCATGTGTTTCGGATGGATTTGAAGCTAACTCGTTTGTTTCGCATGCTGTTGAAGCTAAGTCATGTATATCACAAGTATTTGAAGCTAAACCATTTGTTTCGCATGGATTCGAAGATAAGCCTCCTACTTCGCATTGATTAGATTCTAAATCATGTGTTTCGCATGGATTTGAAGCTAACTCGTTTGTTTCGCATGCTGTTGAAACTAAATCATGTATATCACAAGTATTTGAAGCTATATCGTTTGTTTCGCATGGATTCGAAGATTAGCCTTCTACTTCGCATTGATTAGATGCTAAATCGTGTGTTTAGCATGGGTTTGAAGCTAACTCGTTTGTTTCGCCTGAATTTGAAGCTATATCACTTATATTCACAAGTATGTGAAGCTAAATCATTCGTTTCGCATGGATTTGAAGCAAAGCCTCCTACTTCGCATTGATTTGATGCTAAATGATGTGTTCGCATGGATTTTGAAGCTAACTCGTTTGCTTCGCATGCTGTTGAAGCTAAATCAAGTGTATCACAAGTATTTGAAGCTATATCATATGTTTCGCATGAATTCGAAGATAACCCTTCTAATTCGCATTGATTTGAAGCTAAATTATGTGTTTCGCATGGATTTGAAGCTAACTCGTACGTTTCGCATGCTGTTGAAGCTAAGTCATGTATATCACAAGTATTTGCGGCTAAACCATTTGTTTCGCATGGATTCGAAGGTAACCCTTCTACTTCGCAGTGATTTTAATCTAAATCATGTGTTTCGCATGGATTTGAAGCTAGCTCGTTTGTTTCGCATGCTGTTGAAGCTAAATCATGTATATCACAAGTATTTGAAGCTAAACCATTTGTTTCGCATGGATTCGAAGATAAGCCTCCTACTTCGCATTGATTTGATGCTAAATCATGTGTTCGCATGGATTTGAAGCTAACTCGTTTGCTTCGCATGCTGTTGAAGCTAAATCAAGTGTATCACAAGTATTTGAAGCTAAACCATTTGTTTCGCATGGATTCGAAGATCAGCCTTCTACTTCGCATTGATTAGATGCTAAATCATGTGTTTCGCATGGATTTGAAGCTAACTCGTTTGTTTCGCATGCTGTTGAAGCTAAACCATGCATATCACAAGTATTTGAAGCTATATCATTTGTTTCGCATGGATTCGAAGATAAGCCTCCTACTTCGCATTGATTTGAAGCTAAATCATGTGTTCGCATGGATTTGAAGCTACCTCGTTTGTTTCGCATGCTGTTAAAGCTAAATCATGTATATCACAAGTATTTGAAGCTAAACCATTTGTTTCGCATGGATTCGAAGATAAGCCTTCTACTTCGCATTGATTTTAATCTAAATCATGTGTTTCGCATGGATTTGAAGCTAACTCGTTTCTTTCGCAAGCTGTTGAAGCTAAATCATGTATATCACAAGTATTTGAAGCTATATCATATGTTTCGCATGGATTCGAAGATAACCCTTCCAATTCGCACTGATTTGAAGCTAAATCATGTGTTTCGGATGGATTTGAAGCTAACTCGTTTGTTTCGCATGCTGTTGAAGCTAAGTCATGTATATCACAAGTATTTGAAGCTAAACCATTTGTTTCGCATGGATTCGAAGATAAGCCTCCTACCTCGCATTGATTTGAAGCTAAATCATGTGTTCGCATGGACTTGAAGCTACCTCGTTTGTTTCGCATTCTGTTGAAGCTAAATCAAATGTATCACAAGTATTTGAAGCCAAACCATTTGCTTCGCATGGATTCGAAGATCAGCCTTCTACTTCGCATTTATTAGATGGTAAATCATGCGTTTCGCACGGATTTGAAGCTAACTCGTTTGTTTCGCATACTGTTGAAGCTAAATCATGCATATCACAAGTATTTGAAGCTAAACCATTTGTTTCGCATGGATTCGAAGATAAGCCTCCTACTTCGCATTGATTTGAAGCTAAATCATGTGTTCGCATGGATTTGAAGCTACCTCGTTTGTTTCGCATGCTGTTAAAGCTAAATCATGTATATCACAAGTATTTGAAGCTAAACCATTTGTTTCGCATGGATTCGAAGATAAGCCTTCTACTTCGCATTGATTTTAATCTAAATCATGTGTTTCGCATGGATTTGAAGCTAACTCGTTTGTTTCGCAAGCTGTTGAAGCTAAATCATGTATATCACAAGTATTTGAAGCTAAACCATTTGTTTCGCATGGATTCGAAGATAAGCCTCCTACCTCGCATTGATTTGAAGCTAAATCATGTGTTCGCATGGACTTGAAGCTACCTCGTTTGTTTCGCATTCTGTTGAAGCTAAATCAAATGTATCACAAGTATTTGAAGCCAAACCATTTGCTTCGCATGGATTCGAAGATCAGCCTTCTACTTCGCATTTATTAGATGGTAAATCATGCGTTTCGCACGGATTTGAAGCTAACTCGTTTGTTTCGCATACTGTTGAAGCTAAATCATGCATATCACAAGTATTTGAAGCCAAACCATTTGTTTCGCATGGATTTGAAGCTAAGCCATCAACTTCGCATTGACTTGATGCTAATTCATGTGTTTCGCATGGATTTGAAGCTAACTCGTTTGTTTCGCAGGCAGTTGAATCTGAATCATGTATATCAAAAGTATTTGAAGCTAAACTCTTCGTTCGCATGGATTCGAAGATAAGCCTTCCACTTCGCATTGATTTGATGCTAAATCATGTGTTTCGTATGGATTTGAAGTTATCTCGTTTGTTTCGCATGCAGTTGAAGCTAAATCATGTATATCACAAGTATTAGAAGCTAAACCATTTGTTTCGCATGGATTCGAAAATAAGCCTTCTACTTCGCATTGATTTTAATCTAAATCATGTGTTTCGTATGGATTTGAAGCTAACTCGTTTGTTTCGCATACTGTTGAAGCTAAATCATGCATATCACAAGTATTTGAAGCTAAACCATTTGTTTCGCATGGATTCGAAGATAAGCCTCCTACTTCGCATTGATTTGAAACTAAATCATGTGTTTCGCATGGATTTGAAGCTAACTCGTTTGTTTCGCATGCTGTTGAAGCTAAGTCATGTATATCACAAGTATTTGCGGCTAAACCATTTGTTTCGCATGGATTCGAAGGTAACCCTTCTACTTCGCATTGATTTGTAGCTAAATCATGTGTTTCGCATGGATTTGAATCTAACTCGTTTGTTTCGCATGCTGTTGAAACTAAATCATGTATATCACAAGTATTTGAAGCTAAACTATTCGTTTCGCATGGATTCGAAGATAAGCCTTCCACTTCGCATTGATTTGAAGCTAAGTCATGTGTTCCGCATGGATTTGAAGCTGACTCGTTTGTTTCGCATGCAGTTGAAGCTGAATCATGTATAGCACAACTATTTGCGGCTAAACCATTTGTTTCGCATGGATTCGAAGGTAACCCTTCTACTTCGCAGTGATTTTAATCTAAATCATGTGTTTCGCATGGATTTGAAGCTAGCTCGTTTGTTTCGCATGCTGTTGAAGCTAAATCATGTATATCACAAGTATTTGAAGCTAAACCATTTGTTTCGCATGGATTCGAAGATAAGCCTCCTACTTCGCATTGATTTGATGCTAAATCATGTGTTCGCATGGATTTGAAGCTAACTCGTTTGCTTCGCATGCTGTTGAAGCTAAATCAAGTGTATCACAAGTATTTGAAGCTAAACCATTTGTTTCGCATGGATTCGAAGATCAGCCTTCTACTTCGCATTGATTAGATGCTAAATCATGTGTTTCGCATGGATTTGAAGCTAACTCGTTTGTTTCGCATGCTGTTGAAGCTAAACCATGCATATCACAAGTATTTGAAGCTATATCATTTGTTTCGCATGGATTCGAAGATAAGCCTCCTACTTCGCATTGATTTGAAGCTAAATCATGTGTTCGCATGGATTTGAAGCTAACTCGTTTGTTTCGCAGGCAGTTGAAGCTGAATCATGTATATCAAAAGTATTTGAAGCTAAACTCTTCGTTCGCATGGATTCGAAGATAAGCCTTCCACTTCGCATTGATTTGAAGCTAAATCATGTGTTTCGTATGGATTTGAAGTTATCTCGTTTGTTTCGCATGCAGTTGAAGCTAAATCATGTATATCACAAGTATTAGAAGCTAAACCATTTGTTTCGCATGGATTCGAAAATAAGCCTTCTACTTCGCATTGATTTTAATCTAAATCATGTGTTTCGTATGGATTTGAAGCTAACTCGTTTGTTTCGCATACTGTTGAAGCTAAATCATGCATATCACAAGTATTTGAAGCTAAACCATTTGTTTCGCATGGATTCGAAGATAAGCCTCCTACTTCGCATTGATTTGAAACTAAATCATGTGTTTCGCATGGATTTGAAGCTAACTCGTTTGTTTCGCATGCTGTTGAAGCTAAGTCATGTATATCACAAGTATTTGCGGCTAAACCATTTGTTTCGCATGGATTCGAAGGTAACCCTTCTACTTCGCATTGATTTGTAGCTAAATCATGTGTTTCGCATGGATTTGAATCTAACTCGTTTGTTTCGCATGCTGTTGAAACTAAATCATGTATATCACAAGTATTTGAAGCTAAACCATTTGCTTCGCATGGATTCGAAAATCAGCCTTCTACTTCGCTTTGATTAGATGCTAAATCATGTGTTTCGCATGGATTTGAAGCTAACTCGTTTGTTTCGCAGGCAGTTGAAGCTGAATCATGTATATCACAAGTATTTGAAGCTAAACCATTTGTTTCGCATGGATTCGAAGATAAGCCTCCTACTTCGCATTGATTTGAAGCTAAATCATGTGTTTCGCATGGATTTGAAGCTAACTCGTTTGTTTCGCATGCTGTTGAAGCTAAACCATGCATATCACAAGTATTTGAAGCTATATCATTTGTTTCGCATGGATTCGAAGATAAGCCTCCTACTTCGCATTGATTTGAAGCTAAATCATGTGTTCGCATGGATTTGAAGCTACCTCGTTTGTTTCGCATGCTGTTAAAGCTAAATCATGTATATCACAAGTATTTGAAGCTAAAACATTTGTTTCGCATGGCTCCGAAGAACAGCCTTCTACTTCGCATTGATTAGATGCTAAATCATGTGTTTCGCATGGATTTGAAGCTAACTCGTTTGTTTCGCAAGCTGTTGAAGCTAAATCATGTATATCACAAGTATTTGCGGCTAAACCATTTGTTTCGCATGGATGCGAAGGTAACCCTTCTACTTCGCATTGATTTTAATCTAAATCATGTTTTTCGTTTGGACTTGAAGCTAACTCGTTTGTTTAGCATGTTGTTGAAGCTAAATCATGTATATCACAAGTATTTGAAGCTAAACCATTTGTTTCGCATGGATTCGAAGATAAGCCTTCTACTTCGCATTGATTTTAATCTAAATCATGTGTTTCGCATGGATTTGAATCTAACTCGTTTGTTTCGCATGCTGTTGAAACTAAATCATGTATATCACAAGTATTTGAAGCTAAACCATTTGTTTCGCATGGATTCGAAGATAAGCCTCCTACCTCGCATTGATTTGAAGCTAAATCATGTGTTCGCATGGACTTGAAGCTACCTCGTTTGTTTCGCATACTGTTGAAGCTAAATCATGCATATCACAAGTATTTGAAGCCAAACCATTTGTTTCGCATGGATTCGAAGATAAGCCTCCTACTTCGCATTGATTTGAAGCTAAATCATGTGTTCGCATGGATTTGAAGCTACCTCGTTTGTTTCGCATGCTGTTAAAGCTAAGTCATGTATATCACAAGTATTTGCGGCTAAACCATTTGTTTCGCATGGATGCGAAGGTAACCCTTCTACTTCGCATTGATTTGAAGCTAAATCATGTGTTTCACATGGATTTGAAGCTAGCTCGTTTGTTTCGCATGCTGTTGAAGCTAAATCATGTATATCACAAGTATTTGAAGCTAAACCATTTGTTTCGCATGGATTGGAAGATAAGCCTCCTACTTCGCATTGATTTGATGCTAAATCATGTGTTCGCATGGATTTGAAGCTAACTCGTTTGCTTCGCATGCTGTTGAAGCTAAATCAAGTGTATCACAAGTATTTGAAGCTATATCATTTGTTTCGCATGGATTCGAAGATTAGCCTTCTACTTCGCATTGATTAGATGCTAAATCGTGTGTTTAGCATGGGTTTGAAGCTAACTCGTTTGTTTCGCCTGAATTTGAAGCTATATCACTTATATTCACAAGTATGTGAAGCTAAATCATTCGTTTCGCATGGATTTGAAGCAAAGCCATCAACTTCGCGTTGACTTGATACTAAATCATGTTTTTCGTTTGGACTTGAAGCTAACTCGTTTGTTTAGCATTTGTTGAAGCTAAATCATGTATATCACAAGTATTTGAAGCTATATCATATGTTTCGCATGGATTCGAAGATAACCCTTCTAATTCGCATTGATTTGAAGCTAAATCATGTGTTTCGGATGGATTTGAAGCTAACTCGTTTGTTTCGCATGCTGTTGAAGCTAAGTCATGTATATCACAAGTATTTGAAGCTAAACCATTTGTTTCGCATGGATTCGAAGATAAGCCTCCTACTTCGCATTGATTAGATTCTAAATCATGTGTTTCGCATGGATTTGAAGCTAACTCGTTTGTTTCGCATGCTGTTGAAACTAAATCATGTATATCACAAGTATTTGAAGCTATATCATTTGTTTCGCATGGATTCGAAGATTAGCCTTCTACTTCGCATTGATTAGATGCTAAATCGTGTGTTTAGCATGGGTTTGAAGCTAACTCGTTTGTTTCGCCTGAATTTGAAGCTATATCACTTATATTCACAAGTATGTGAAGCTAAATCATTCGTTTCGCATGGATTTGAAGCAAAGCCTCCTACTTCGCATTGATTTGATGCTAAATGATGTGTTCGCATGGATTTTGAAGCTAACTCGTTTGCTTCGCATGCTGTTGAAGCTAAATCAAGTGTATCACAAGTATTTGAAGCTATATCATATGTTTCGCATGAATTCGAAGATAACCCTTCTAATTCGCATTGATTTGAAGCTAAATTATGTGTTTCGCATGGATTTGAAGCTAACTCGTACGTTTCGCATGCTGTTGAAGCTAAGTCATGTATATCACAAGTATTTGCGGCTAAACCATTTGTTTCGCATGGATTCGAAGGTAACCCTTCTACTTCGCAGTGATTTTAATCTAAATCATGTGTTTCGCATGGATTTGAAGCTAGCTCGTTTGTTTCGCATGCTGTTGAAGCTAAATCATGTATATCACAAGTATTTGAAGCTAAACCATTTGTTTCGCATGGATTCGAAGATAAGCCTCCTACTTCGCATTGATTTGATGCTAAATCATGTGTTCGCATGGATTTGAAGCTAACTCGTTTGCTTCGCATGCTGTTGAAGCTAAATCAAGTGTATCACAAGTATTTGAAGCTAAACCATTTGTTTCGCATGGATTCGAAGATCAGCCTTCTACTTCGCATTGATTAGATGCTAAATCATGTGTTTCGCATGGATTTGAAGCTAACTCGTTTGTTTCGCATGCTGTTGAAGCTAAACCATGCATATCACAAGTATTTGAAGCTATATCATTTGTTTCGCATGGATTCGAAGATAAGCCTCCTACTTCGCATTGATTTGAAGCTAAATCATGTGTTCGCATGGATTTGAAGCTACCTCGTTTGTTTCGCATGCTGTTAAAGCTAAATCATGTATATCACAAGTATTTGAAGCTAAACCATTTGTTTCGCATGGATTCGAAGATAAGCCTTCTACTTCGCATTGATTTTAATCTAAATCATGTGTTTCGCATGGATTTGAAGCTAACTCGTTTCTTTCGCAAGCTGTTGAAGCTAAATCATGTATATCACAAGTATTTGTAGCTATATCATATGTTTCGCATGGATTCGAAGATAACCCTTCCAATTCGCATTGATTTGAAGCTAAATCATGTGTTTCGGATGGATTTGAAGCTAACTCGTTTGTTTCGCATGCTGTTGAAGCTAAGTCATGTATATCACAAGTATTTGAAGCTAAACCATTTGTTTCGCATGGATTCGAAGATAAGCCTCCTACCTCGCATTGATTTGAAGCTAAATCATGTGTTCGCATGGACTTGAAGCTACCTCGTTTGTTTCGCATTCTGTTGAAGCTAAATCAAATGTATCACAAGTATTTGAAGCCTAACCATTTGCTTCGCATGGATTCGAAGATCAGCCTTCTACTTCGCATTTATTAGATGGTAAATCATGCGTTTCGCACGGATTTGAAGCTAACTCGTTTGTTTCGCATACTGTTGAAGCTAAATCATGCATATCACAAGTATTTGAAGCTAAACCATTTGTTTCGCATGGATTCGAAGATAAGCCTCCTACTTCGCATTGATTTGAAGCTAAATCATGTGTTCGCATGGATTTGAAGCTACCTCGTTTGTTTCGCATGCTGTTAAAGCTAAATCATGTATATCACAAGTATTTGAAGCTAAACCATTTGTTTCGCATGGATTCGAAGATAAGCCTTCTACTTCGCATTGATTTTAATCTAAATCATGTGTTTCGCATGGATTTGAAGCTAACTCGTTTGTTTCGCAAGCTGTTGAAGCTAAATCATGTATATCACAAGTATTTGAAGCTAAACCATTTGTTTCGCATGGATTCGAAGATAAGCCTCCTACCTCGCATTGATTTGAAGCTAAATCATGTGTTCGCATGGACTTGAAGCTACCTCGTTTGTTTCGCATTCTGTTGAAGCTAAATCAAATGTATCACAAGTATTTGAAGCCAAACCATTTGCTTCGCATGGATTCGAAGATCAGCCTTCTACTTCGCATTTATTAGATGGTAAATCATGCGTTTCGCACGGATTTGAAGCTAACTCGTTTGTTTCGCATACTGTTGAAGCTAAATCATGCATATCACAAGTATTTGAAGCCAAACCATTTGTTTCGCATGGATTTGAAGCTAAGCCATCAACTTCGCATTGACTTGATGCTAATTCATGTGTTTCGCATGGATTTGAAGCTAACTCGTTTGTTTCGCAGGCAGTTGAAGCTGAATCATGTATATCAAAAGTATTTGAAGCTAAACTCTTCGTTCGCATGGATTCGAAGATAAGCCTTCCACTTCGCATTGATTTGAAGCTAAATCATGTGTTTCGTATGGATTTGAAGTTATCTCGTTTGTTTCGCATGCAGTTGAAGCTAAATCATGTATATCACAAGTATTAGAAGCTAAACCATTTGTTTCGCATGGATTCGAAAATAAGCCTTCTACTTCGCATTGATTTTAATCTAAATCATGTGTTTCGTATGGATTTGAAGCTAACTCGTTTGTTTCGCATACTGTTGAAGCTAAATCATGCATATCACAAGTATTTGAAGCTAAACCATTTGTTTCGCATGGATTCGAAGATAAGCCTCCTACTTCGCATTGATTTGAAACTAAATCATGTGTTTCGCATGGATTTGAAGCTAACTCGTTTGTTTCGCATGCTGTTGAAGCTAAGTCATGTATATCACAAGTATTTGCGGCTAAACCATTTGTTTCGCATGGATTCGAAGGTAACCCTTCTACTTCGCATTGATTTGTAGCTAAATCATGTGTTTCGCATGGATTTGAATCTAACTCGTTTGTTTCGCTTGCTGTTGAAACTAAATCATGTATATCACAAGTATTTGAAGCTAAACTATTCGTTTCGCATGGATTCGAAGATAAGCCTTCCACTTCGCATTGATTTGAAGCTAAATCATGTGTTCCGCATGGATTTGAAGCTGACTCGTTTGTTTCGCATGCAGTTGAAGCTGAATCATGTATAGCACAACTATTTGCGGCTAAACCATTTGTTTCGCATGGATTCGAAGGTAACCCTTCTACTTCGCAGTGATTTTAATCTAAATCATGTGTTTCGCATGGATTTGAAGCTAGCTCGTTTGTTTCGCATGCTGTTAAAGCTAAATCATGTATATCACAAGTATTTGAAGCTAAACCATTTGTTTCGCATGGATTCGAAGATAAGCCTCCTACTTCGCATTGATTTGATGCTAAATCATGTGTTCGCATGGATTTGAAGCTAACTCGTTTGCTTCGCATGCTGTTGAAGCTAAATCAAGTGTATCACAAGTATTTGAAGCTAAACCATTTGTTTCGCATGGATTCGAAGATCAGCCTTCTACTTCGCATTGATTAGATGCTAAATCATGTGTTTCGCATGGATTTGAAGCTAACTCGTTTGTTTCGCATGCTGTTGAAACTAAATCATGTATATCACAAGTATTTGAAGCTATATCATTTGTTTCGCATGGATTCGAAGATTAGCCTTCTACTTCGCATTGATTAGATGCTAAATCGTGTGTTTAGCATGGGTTTGAAGCTAACTCGTTTGTTTCGCCTGAATTTGAAGCTATATCACTTATATTCACAAGTATGTGAAGCTAAATCATTCGTTTCGCATGGATTTGAAGCAAAGCCATCAACTTCGCGTTGACTTGATACTAAATCATGTTTTTCGTTTGGACTTGAAGCTAACTCGTTTGTTTAGCATTTGTTGAAGCTAAATCATGTATATCACAAGTATTTGAAGCTATATCATATGTTTCGCATGAATTCGAAGATAACCCTTCTAATTCGCATTGATTTGAAGCTAAATTATGTGTTTCGCATGGATTTGAAGCTAACTCGTACGTTTCGCATGCTGTTGAAGCTAAGTCATGTATATCACAAGTATTTGCGGCTAAACCATTTGTTTCGCATGGATGCGAAGGTAACCCTTCTACTTCGCATTCATTTGAAGCTAAATCATGTGTTTCGCATGGATTTGAAGCTAACTCGTTCGTTTCTCAGGCTGTTGAAGCTAAATCATGTATATCAAAAGTATTTGAAGCTAAACTATTCGTTTCGCATGGATTCGAAGATAAGCCTTCCACTTCGCATTGATTTGAAGCTAAATCATGTGTTCCGCATGGATTTGAAGCTGACTCGTTTGTTTCGCATGCTGTTGAAGCTAAATCATGTATATCACAAGTATTTGAAGCTAAACCATTTGTTTCGCATGGATTCGAAGATAAGCCTTCTACTTCGCATTGATTTTAATCTAAATCATGTTTTTCGTTTGGACTTGAAGCTAACTCGTTTGTTTAGCATGTTGTTGAAGCTAAATCATGTATATCACAAGTATTTGCGGCAACACCATTTGTTTCGCATGGATTCGAAAGTAACCCTTCTACTTCGCATTCATTTGAAGCTAAATCATGTGTTTCGCATGGATTTGAAGCTAACTCGTTTGTTTCGCAAGCTGTTGAAGCTAAATCATGTATATCACAAGTATTTGAAGCTATATCATATGTTTCGCATGGATTCGAAGATAACCCTTCTAATTCGCATTGATTTGAAGCTAAATCATGTGTTTCGGATGGATTTGAAGCTAACTCGTTTGTTTCGCATGCTGTTGAAGCTAAGTCATGTATATCACAAGTATTTGAAGCTAAACCATTTGTTTCGCATGGATTCGAAGATAAGCCTCCTACTTCGCATTGATTAGATTCTAAATCATGTGTTTCGCATGGATTTGAAGCTAACTCGTTTGTTTCGCATGCTGTTGAAACTAAATCATGTATATCACAAGTATTTGAAGCTATATCATTTGTTTCGCATGGATTCGAAGATTAGCCTTCTACTTCGCATTGATTAGATGCTAAATCGTGTGTTTAGCATGGGTTTGAAGCTAACTCGTTTGTTTCGCCTGAATTTGAAGCTATATCACTTATATTCACAAGTATGTGAAGCTAAATCATTCGTTTCGCATGGATTTGAAGCAAAGCCTCCTACTTCGCATTGATTTGATGCTAAATCATGTGTTCGCATGGATTTTGAAGCTAACTCGTTTGCTTCGCATGCTGTTGAAGCTAAATCAAGTGTATCACAAGTATTTGAAGCTATATCATATGTTTCGCATGAATTCGAAGATAACCCTTCTAATTCGCATTGATTTGAAGCTAAATTATGTGTTTCGCATGGATTTGAAGCTAACTCGTACGTTTCGCATGCTGTTGAAGCTAAGTCATGTATATCACAAGTATTTGCGGCTAAACCATTTGTTTCGCATGGATTCGAAGGTAACCCTTCTACTTCGCATTCATTTGAAGCTAAATCATGTGTTTCGCATGGATTTGAAGCTAACTCGTTCGTTTCTCAGGCTGTTGAAGCTAAATCATGTATATCACAAGTATTTGAAGCTAAACCATTTGTTTCGCATGGATTCGAAGATAAGCCTCCTACTTCGCATTGATTTGAAGCTAAATCATGTGTTCGCATGGATTTGAAGCTAACTCGTTTGCTTCGCATGCTGTTGAAGCTAAATCAAGTGTATCACAAGTATTTGAAGCTAAAACATTTGTTTCGCATGGCTTCGAAGAACAGCCTTCTACTTCGCATTGATTAGATGCTAAATCATGTGTTTCGCATGGATTTGAAGCTAACTCGTTTGTTTCGCATGCTGTTGAAACTAAATCATGTATATCACAAGTATTTGAAGCTATATCATTTGTTTCGCATGGATTCGAAGATTAGCCTCCTACTTCGCATTGATTAGATGCTAAATCATGTGTTTAGCATGGGTTTGAAGCTAACTCGTTTGTTTCGCATCCATTTGAAGCCATATCACTTATATTTTCAAGTATGTGAAGCTAAATCATTCGTTTTGCATGGATTTGAAGCTAAGCCATCAACTTCGCATTGACTTGATGCTAATTCATGTGTTTCGCATGGATTTGAAGCTAACTCGTTTGTTTCGCAGGCAGTTGAAGCTGAATCATGTATATCAAAAGTATTTGAAGCTAAACTCTTCGTTCGCATGGATTCGAAGATAAGCCTTCCACTTCGCATTGATTTGAAGCTAAATCATGTGTTTCGTATGGATTTGAAGTTATCTCGTTTGTTTCGCATGCAGTTGAAGCTGAATCATGTATAGCACAACTATTTGCGGCTAAACCATTTGTTTCGCATGGATTCGAAGGTAACCCTTCTACTTCGCAGTGATTTTAATCTAAATCATGTGTTTCGCATGGATTTGAAGCTAGCTCGTTTGTTTCGCATGCTGTTGAAGCTAAATCATGTATATCACAAGTATTTGAAGCTAAACCATTTGTTTCGCATGGATTCGAAGATAAGCCTCCTACTTCGCATTGATTTGATGCTAAATCATGTGTTCGCATGGATTTGAAGCTAACTCGTTTGCTTCGCATGCTGTTGAAGCTAAATCAAGTGTATCACAAGTATTTGAAGCTAAACCATTTGTTTCGCATGGATTCGAAGATCAGCCTTCTACTTCGCATTGATTAGATGCTAAATCATGTGTTTCGCATGGATTTGAAGCTAACTCGTTTGTTTCGCATGCTGTTGAAGCTAAACCATGCATATCACAAGTATTTGAAGCTATATCATTTGTTTCGCATGGATTCGAAGATAAGCCTCCTACTTCGCATTGATTTGAAGCTAAATCATGTGTTCGCATGGATTTGAAGCTACCTCGTTTGTTTCGCATGCTGTTAAAGCTAAATCATGTATATCACAAGTATTTGAAGCTAAACCATTTGTTTCGCATGGATTCGAAGATAAGCCTTCTACTTCGCATTGATTTTAATCTAAATCATGTGTTTCGCATGGATTTGAAGCTAACTCGTTTCTTTCGCAAGCTGTTGAAGCTAAATCATGTATATCACAAGTATTTGAAGCTATATCATATGTTTCGCATGGATTCGAAGATAACCCTTCCAATTCGCATTGATTTGAAGCTAAATCATGTGTTTCGGATGGATTTGAAGCTAACTCGTTTGTTTCGCATGCTGTTGAAGCTAAGCCATGTATATCACAAGTATTTGAAGCTAAACCATTTGTTTCGCATGGATTCGAAGATAAGCCTCCTACCTCGCATTGATTTGAAGCTAAATCATGTGTTCGCATGGACTTGAAGCTACCTCGTTTGTTTCGCATTCTGTTGAAGCTAAATCAAATGTATCACAAGTATTTGAAGCCAAACCATTTGCTTCGCATGGATTCGAAGATCAGCCTTCTACTTCGCATTTATTAGATGGTAAATCATGCGTTTCGCACGGATTTGAAGCTAACTCGTTTGTTTCGCATACTGTTGAAGCTAAATCATGCATATCACAAGTATTTGAAGCTAAACCATTTGTTTCGCATGGATTCGAAGATAAGCCTCCTACTTCGCATTGATTTGAAGCTAAATCATGTGTTCGCATGGATTTGAAGCTACCTCGTTTGTTTCGCATGCTGTTAAAGCTAAATCATGTATATCACAAGTATTTGAAGCTAAACCATTTGTTTCGCATGGATTCGAAGATAAGCCTTCTACTTCGCATTGATTTTAATCTAAATCATGTGTTTCGCATGGATTTGAAGCTAACTCGTTTGTTTCGCAAGCTGTTGAAGCTAAATCATGTATATCACAAGTATTTGAAGCTAAACCATTTGTTTCGCATGGATTCGAAGATAAGCCTCCTACCTCGCATTGATTTGAAGCTAAATCATGTGTTCGCATGGACTTGAAGCTACCTCGTTTGTTTCGCATTCTGTTGAAGCTAAATCAAATGTATCACAAGTATTTGAAGCCAAACCATTTGCTTCGCATGGATTCGAAGATCAGCCTTCTACTTCGCATTTATTAGATGGTAAATCATGCGTTTCGCACGGATTTGAAGCTAACTCGTTTGTTTCGCATACTGTTGAAGCTAAATCATGCATATCACAAGTATTTGAAGCCAAACCATTTGTTTCGCATGGATTTGAAGCTAAGCCATCAACTTCGCATTGACTTGATGCTAATTCATGTGTTTCGCATGGATTTGAAGCTAACTCGTTTGTTTCGCAGGCAGTTGAAGCTGAATCATGTATATCAAAAGTATTTGAAGCTAAACTCTTCGTTCGCATGGATTCGAAGATAAGCCTTCCACTTCGCATTGATTTGAAGCTAAATCATGTGTTTCGTATGGATTTGAAGTTATCTCGTTTGTTTCGCATGCAGTTGAAGCTAAATCATGTATATCACAAGTATTAGAAGCTAAACCATTTGTTTCGCATGGATTCGAAAATAAGCCTTCTACTTCGCATTGATTTTAATCTAAATCATGTGTTTCGTATGGATTTGAAGCTAACTCGTTTGTTTCGCATACTGTTGAAGCTAAATCATGCATATCACAAGTATTTGAAGCTAAACCATTTGTTTCGCATGGATTCGAAGATAAGCCTCCTACTTCGCATTGATTTGTAGCTAAATCATGTGTTTCGCATGGATTTGAATCTAACTCGTTTGTTTCGCATGCTGTTGAAACTAAATCATGTATATCACAAGTATTTGAAGCTAAACTATTCGTTTCGCATGGATTCGAAGATAAGCCTTCCACTTCGCATTGATTTGAAGCTAAATCATGTGTTCCGCATGGATTTGAAGCTGACTCGTTTGTTTCGCATGCAGTTGAAGCTGAATCATGTATAGCACAACTATTTGCGGCTAAACCATTTGTTTCGCATGGATTCGAAGGTAACCCTTCTACTTCGCAGTGATTTTAATCTAAATCATGTGTTTCGCATGGATTTGAAGCTAGCTCGTTTGTTTCGCATGCTGTTGAAGCTAAATCATGTATATCACAAGTATTTGAAGCTAAACCATTTGTTTCGCATGGATTCGAAGATAAGCCTCCTACTTCGCATTGATTTGATGCTAAATCATGTGTTCGCATGGATTTGAAGCTAACTCGTTTGCTTCGCATGCTGTTGAAGCTAAATCAAGTGTATCACAAGTATTTGAAGCTAAACCATTTGTTTCGCATGGATTCGAAGATCAGCCTTCTACTTCGCATTGATTAGATGCTAAATCATGTGTTTCGCATGGATTTGAAGCTAACTCGTTTGTTTCGCATGCTGTTGAAGCTAAACCATGCATATCACAAGTATTTGAAGCTATATCATTTGTTTCGCATGGATTCGAAGATAAGCCTCCTACTTCGCATTGATTTGAAGCTAAATCATGTGTTCGCATGGATTTGAAGCTACCTCGTTTGTTTCGCATGCTGTTAAAGCTAAATCATGTATATCACAAGTATTTGAAGCTAAACCATTTGTTTCGCATGGATTGGAAAATAAGCCTCCTACTTCGCATTGATTTGATGCTAAATCATGTGTTCGCATGGATTTTGAAGCTAACTCGTTTGCTTCGCATGCTGTTGAAGCTAAATCAAGTGTATCACAAGTATTTGAAGCTATATCATTTGTTTCGCATGGATTCGAAGATTAGCCTTCTACTTCGCATTGATTAGATGCTAAATCGTGTGTTTAGCATGGGTTTGAAGCTAACTCGTTTGTTTCGCCTGAATTTGAAGCTATATCACTTATATTCACAAGTATGTGAAGCTAAATCATTCGTTTCGCATGGATTTGAAGCAAAGCCATCAACTTCGCGTTGACTTGATACTAAATCATGTTTTTCGTTTGGACTTGAAGCTAACTCGTTTGTTTAGCATTTGTTGAAGCTAAATCATGTATATCACAAGTATTTGAAGCTATATCATATGTTTCGCATGAATTCGAAGATAACCCTTCTACTTCGCATTGATTTGAAGCTAAATTATGTGTTTCGCATGGATTTGAAGCTAACTCGTACGTTTCGCATGCTGTTGAAGCTAAGTCATGTATATCACAAGTATTTGCGGCTAAACCATTTGTTTCGCATGGATGCGAAGGTAACCCTTCTACTTCGCATTGATTTGAAGCTAAATCATGTGTTTCACATGGATTTGAAGCTAGCTCGTTTGTTTCGCATGCTGTTGAAGCTAAATCATGTATATCACAAGTATTTGAAGCTAAACCATTTGTTTCGCATGGATTCGAAGATAAGCCTCCTACTTCGCATTGATTTGATGCTAAATCATGTGTTCGCATGGATTTGAAGCTAACTCGTTTGCTTCGCATGCTGTTGAAGCTAAATCAAGTGTATCACAAGTATTTGAAGCTAAACCATTTGTTTCGCATGGATTCGAAGATCAGCCTTCTACTTCGCATTGATTAGATTCTAAATCATGTGTTTCGCATGGATTTGAAGCTAACTCGTTTGTTTCGCATGCTGTTGAAACTAAATCATGTATATCACAAGTATTTGAAGCTATATCATTTGTTTCGCATGGATTCGAAGATTAGCCTTCTACTTCGCATTGATTAGATGCTATATCGTGTGTTTAGCATGGGTTTGAAGCTAACTCGTTTGTTTCGCCTGAATTTGAAGCTATATCACTTATATTCACAAGTATGTGAAGCTAAATCATTCGTTTCGCATGGATTTGAAGCAAAGCCATCAACTTCGCGTTGACTTGATACTAAATCATGTTTTTCGTTTGGACTTGAAGCTAACTCGTTTGTTTAGCATTTGTTGAAGCTAAATCATGTATATCACAAGTATTTGAAGCTATATCATATGTTTCGCATGAATTCGAAGATAACCCTTCTAATTCGCATTGATTTGAAGCTAAATTATGTGTTTCGCATGGATTTGAAGCTAACTCGTACGTTTCGCATGCTGTTGAAGCTAAGTCATGTATATCACAAGTATTTGCGGCTAAACCATTTGTTTCGCATGGATTCGAAGGTAACCCTTCTACTTCGCATTCATTTGAAGCTAAATCATGTGTTTCGCATGGATTTGAAGCTAACTCGTTCGTTTCTCAGGCTGTTGAAGCTAAATCATGTATATCACAAGTATTTGAAGCTAAACCATTTGTTTCGCATGGATTCGAAGATAAGCCTCCTACTTCGCATTGATTTGAAGCTAAATCATGTGTTCGCATGGATTTGAAGCTAACTCGTTTGCTTCGCATGCTGTTGAAGCTAAATCAAGTGTATCACAAGTATTTGAAGCTAAAACATTTGTTTCGCATGGCTTCGAAGAACAGCCTTCTACTTCGCATTGATTAGATGCTAAATCATGTGTTTCGCATGGATTTGAAGCTAACTCGTTTGTTTCGCAGGCAGTTGAAGCTGAATCATGTATATCAAAAGTATTTGAAACTAAACTATTCGTTTCGCATGGATTCGAAGATAAGCCTTCCACTTCGCATTGATTTGAAGCTAAATCATGTGTTCCGCATGGATTTGAAGCTGACTCGTTTGTTTCGCATGCAGTTGAAGCTGAATCATGTATATCACAAGTATTTGCGGCTAAACCATTTGTTTCGCATGGATTCGAAGGTAACCCTTCTACTTCGCAGTGATTTTAATCTAAATCATGTGTTTCGCATGGATTTGAAGCTAGCTCGTTTGTTTCGCATGCTGTTGAAGCTAAATCATGTATATCACAAGTATTTGAAGCTAAACCATTTGTTTCGCATGGATTCGAAGATAAGCCTCCTACTACGCATTGATTTGATGCTAAATCATGTGTTCGCATGGATTTGAAGCTAACTCGTTCGTTTCTCAGGCTGTTGAAGCTAAATCATGTATATCACAAGTATTTGAAGCTAAACCATTTGTTTCGCATGGATTCGAAGATAAGCCTCCTACTTCGCATTGATTTGAAGCTAAATCATGTGTTTCGCATGGATTTGAAGCTAACTCGTTTGTTTCGCATGCTGTTGAAGCTAAACCATGCATATCACAAGTATTTGAAGCTATATCATTTGTTTCGCATGGATTCGAAGATAAGCCTCCTACTTCGCATTGATTTGAAGCTAAATCATGTGTTCGCATGGATTTGAAGCTACCTCGTTTGTTTCGCATGCTGTTAAAGCTAAATCATGTATATCACAAGTATTTGAAGCTAAAACATTTGTTTCGCATGGCTCCGAAGAACAGCCTTCTACTTCGCATTGATTAGATGCTAAATCATGTGTTTCGCATGGATTTGAAGCTAACTCGTTTGTTTCGCAAGCTGTTGAAGCTAAATCATGTATATCACAAGTATTTGAAGCTAAACCATTTGTTTCGCATGGATTCGAAGATAAGCCTTCTACTTCGCATTGATTTTAATCTAAATCATGTTTTTCGTTTGGACTTGAAGCTAACTCGTTTGTTTAGCATGTTGTTGAAGCTAAATCATGTATATCACAAGTATTTGAAGCTAAACCATTTGTTTCGCATGGATTCGAAGATAAGCCTTCTACTTCGCATTGATTTTAATCTAAATCATGTGTTTCGCATGGATTTGAATCTAACTCGTTTGTTTCGCATGCTGTTGAAACTAAATCATGTATATCACAAGTATTTGAAGCTAAACTATTCGTTTCGCATGGATTCGAAGATAAGCCTTCCACTTCGCATTGATTTGAAGCTAAATCATGTGTTCCGCATGGATTTGAAGCTGACTCGTTTGTTTCGCATGCAGTTGAAGCTGAATCATGTATAGCACAACTATTTGCGGCTAAACCATTTGTTTCGCATGGATTCGAAGGTAACCCTTCTACTTCGCAGTGATTTTAATCTAAATCATGTGTTTCGCATGGATTTGAAGCTAGCTCGTTTGTTTCGCATGCTGTTGAAGCTAAATCATGTATATCACAAGTATTTGAAGCTAAACCATTTGTTTCGCATGGATTCGAAGATAAGCCTCCTACTTCGCATTGATTTGATGCTAAATCATGTGTTCGCATGGATTTGAAGCTAACTCGTTTGCTTCGCATGCTGTTGAAGCTAAATCAAGTGTATCACAAGTATTTGAAGCTAAACCATTTGTTTCGCATGGATTCGAAGATCAGCCTTCTACTTCGCATTGATTAGATGCTAAATCATGTGTTTCGCATGGATTTGAAGCTAACTCGTTTGTTTCGCATGCTGTTGAAGCTAAACCATGCATATCACAAGTATTTGAAGCTATATCATTTGTTTCGCATGGATTCGAAGATAAGCCTCCTACTTCGCATTGATTTGAAGCTAAATCATGTGTTCGCATGGATTTGAAGCTACCTCGTTTGTTTCGCATGCTGTTAAAGCTAAATCATGTATATCACAAGTATTTGAAGCTAAACCATTTGTTTCGCATGGATTGGAAAATAAGCCTCCTACTTCGCATTGATTTGATGCTAAATCATGTGTTCGCATGGATTTTGAAGCTAACTCGTTTGCTTCGCATGCTGTTGAAGCTAAATCAAGTGTATCACAAGTATTTGAAGCTATATCATTTGTTTCGCATGGATTCGAAGATTAGCCTTCTACTTCGCATTGATTAGATGCTAAATCGTGTGTTTAGCATGGGTTTGAAGCTAACTCGTTTGTTTCGCCTGAATTTGAAGCTATATCACTTATATTCACAAGTATGTGAAGCTAAATCATTCGTTTCGCATGGATTTGAAGCAAAGCCATCAACTTCGCGTTGACTTGATACTAAATCATGTTTTTCGTTTGGACTTGAAGCTAACTCGTTTGTTTAGCATTTGTTGAAGCTAAATCATGTATATCACAAGTATTTGAAGCTATATCATATGTTTCGCATGAATTCGAAGATAACCCTTCTAATTCGCATTGATTTGAAGCTAAATTATGTGTTTCGCATGGATTTGAAGCTAACTCGTACGTTTCGCATGCTGTTGAAGCTAAGTCATGTATATCACAAGTATTTGCGGCTAAACCATTTGTTTCGCATGGATGCGAAGGTAACCCTTCTACTTCGCATTGATTTGAAGCTAAATCATGTGTTTCACATGGATTTGAAGCTAGCTCGTTTGTTTCGCATGCTGTTGAAGCTAAATCATGTATATCACAAGTATTTGAAGCTAAACCATTTGTTTCGCATGGATTCGAAGATAAGCCTCCTACTTCGCATTGATTTGATGCTAAATCATGTGTTCGCATGGATTTGAAGCTAACTCGTTTGCTTCGCATGCTGTTGAAGCTAAATCAAGTGTATCACAAGTATTTGAAGCTAAACCATTTGTTTCGCATGGATTCGAAGATCAGCCTTCTACTTCGCATTGATTAGATTCTAAATCATGTGTTTCGCATGGATTTGAAGCTAACTCGTTTGTTTCGCATGCTGTTGAAACTAAATCATGTATATCACAAGTATTTGAAGCTATATCATTTGTTTCGCATGGATTCGAAGATTAGCCTTCTACTTCGCATTGATTAGATGCTATATCGTGTGTTTAGCATGGGTTTGAAGCTAACTCGTTTGTTTCGCCTGAATTTGAAGCTATATCACTTATATTCACAAGTATGTGAAGCTAAATCATTCGTTTCGCATGGATTTGAAGCAAAGCCATCAACTTCGCGTTGACTTGATACTAAATCATGTTTTTCGTTTGGACTTGAAGCTAACTCGTTTGTTTAGCATTTGTTGAAGCTAAATCATGTATATCACAAGTATTTGAAGCTATATCATATGTTTCGCATGAATTCGAAGATAACCCTTCTAATTCGCATTGATTTGAAGCTAAATTATGTGTTTCGCATGGATTTGAAGCTAACTCGTACGTTTCGCATGCTGTTGAAGCTAAGTCATGTATATCACAAGTATTTGCGGCTAAACCATTTGTTTCGCATGGATGCGAAGGTAACCCTTCTACTTCGCATTGATTTGAAGCTAAATCATGTGTTTCACATGGATTTGAAGCTAGCTCGTTTGTTTCGCATGCTGTTGAAGCTAAATCATGTATATCACAAGTATTTGAAGCTAAACCATTTGTTTCGCATGGATTCGAAGATAAGCCTCCTACTTCGCATTGATTTGATGCTAAATCATGTGTTCGCATGGATTTGAAGCTAACTCGTTTGCTTCGCATGCTGTTGAAGCTAAATCAAGTGTATCACAAGTATTTGAAGCTAAACCATTTGTTTCGCATGGATTCGAAGATCAGCCTTCTACTTCGCATTGATTAGATTCTAAATCATGTGTTTCGCATGGATTTGAAGCTAACTCGTTTGTTTCGCATGCTGTTGAAACTAAATCATGTATATCACAAGTATTTGAAGCTATATCATTTGTTTCGCATGGATTCGAAGATTAGCCTTCTACTTCGCATTGATTAGATGCTATATCGTGTGTTTAGCATGGGTTTGAAGCTAACTCGTTTGTTTCGCCTGAATTTGAAGCTATATCACTTATATTCACAAGTATGTGAAGCTAAATCATTCGTTTCGCATGGATTTGAAGCAAAGCCATCAACTTCGCGTTGACTTGATACTAAATCATGTTTTTCGTTTGGACTTGAAGCTAACTCGTTTGTTTAGCATTTGTTGAAGCTAAATCATGTATATCACAAGTATTTGAAGCTATATCATATGTTTCGCATGAATTCGAAGATAACCCTTCTAATTCGCATTGATTTGAAGCTAAATTATGTGTTTCGCATGGATTTGAAGCTAACTCGTACGTTTCGCATGCTGTTGAAGCTAGGTCATGTATATCACAAGTATTTGCGGCTAAACCATTTGTTTCGCATGGATTCGAAGGTAACCCTTCTACTTCGCATTCATTTGAAGCTAAATCATGTGTTTCGCATGGATTTGAAGCTAACTCGTTCGTTTCTCAGGCTGTTGAAGCTAAATCATGTATATCACAAGTATTTGAAGCTAAACCATTTGTTTCGCATGGATTCGAAGATAAGCCTCCTACTTCGCATTGATTTGAAGCTAAATCATGTGTTCGCATGGATTTGAAGCTAACTCGTTTGCTTCGCATGCTGTTGAAGCTAAATCAAGTGTATCACAAGTATTTGAAGCTAAAACATTTGTTTCGCATGGCTTCGAAGAACAGCCTTCTACTTCGCATTGATTAGATGCTAAATCATGTGTTTCGCATGGATTTGAAGCTAACTCGTTTGTTTCGCATGCTGTTGAAACTAAATCATGTATATCACAAGTATTTGAAGCTATATCATTTGTTTCGCATGGATTCGAAGATTAGCCTCCTACTTCGCATTGATTAGATGCTAAATCATGTGTTTAGCATGGGTTTGAAGCTAACTCGTTTGTTTCGCATCCATTTGAAGCCATATCACTTATATTTTCAAGTATGTGAAGCTAAATCATTCGTTTTGCATGGATTTGAAGCTAAGCCATCAACTTCGCATTGACTTGATGCTAATTCATGTGTTTCGCATGGATTTGAAGCTAACTCGTTTGTTTCGCAGGCAGTTGAAGCTGAATCATGTATATCAAAAGTATTTGAAGCTAAACTCTTCGTTCGCATGGATTCGAAGATAAGCCTTCCACTTCGCATTGATTTGAAGCTAAATCATGTGTTTCGTATGGATTTGAAGTTATCTCGTTTGTTTCGCATGCAGTTGAAGCTAAATCATGCATATCACAAGTATTTGAAGCTAAACCATTTGTTTCGCATGGATTCGAAGATAAGCCTCCTACTTCGCATTGATTTGAAACTAAATCATGTGTTTCGCATGGATTTGAAGCTAACTCGTTTGTTTCGCATGCTGTTGAAGCTAAGTCATGTATATCACAAGTATTTGCGGCTAAACCATTTGTTTCGCATGGATTCGAAGGTAACCCTTCTACTTCGCATTGATTTGTAGCTAAATCATGTGTTTCGCATGGATTTGAATCTAACTCGTTTGTTTCGCATGCTGTTGAAACTAAATCATGTATATCACAAGTATTTGAAGCTAAACCATTTGCTTCGCATGGATTCGAAAATCAGCCTTCTACTTCGCTTTGATTAGATGCTAAATCATGTGTTTCGCATGGATTTGAAGCTAACTCGTTTGTTTCGCAGGCAGTTGAAGCTGAATCATGTATATCAAAAGTATTTGAAGCTAAACTATTCGTTTCGCATGGATTCGAAGATAAGCCTTCCACTTCGCATTGATTTGAAGCTAAATCATGTGTTCCGCATGGATTTGAAGCTGACTCGTTTGTTTCGCATGCAGTTGAAGCTGAATCATGTATATCACAAGTATTTGCGGCTAAACCATTTGTTTCGCATGGATTCGAAGGTAACCCTTCTACTTCGCAGTGATTTTAATCTAAATCATGTGTTTCGCATGGATTTGAAGCTAGCTCGTTTGTTTCGCATGCTGTTGAAGCTAAATCATGTATATCACAAGTATTTGAAGCTAAACCATTTGTTTCGCATGGATTCGAAGATAAGCCTCCTACTACGCATTGATTTGATGCTAAATCATGTGTTCGCATGGATTTGAAGCTAACTCGTTCGTTTCTCAGGCTGTTGAAGCTAAATCATGTATATCACAAGTATTTGAAGCTAAACCATTTGTTTCGCATGGATTCGAAGATAAGCCTCCTACTTCGCATTGATTTGAAGCTAAATCATGTGTTTCGCATGGATTTGAAGCTAACTCGTTTGTTTCGCATGCTGTTGAAGCTAAACCATGCATATCACAAGTATTTGAAGCTATATCATTTGTTTCGCATGGATTCGAAGATAAGCCTCCTACTTCGCATTGATTTGAAGCTAAATCATGTGTTCGCATGGATTTGAAGCTACCTCGTTTGTTTCGCATGCTGTTAAAGCTAAATCATGTATATCACAAGTATTTGAAGCTAAAACATTTGTTTCGCATGGCTCCGAAGAACAGCCTCCTACTTCGCATTGATTAGATGCTAAATCATGTGTTTCGCATGGATTTGAAGCTAACTCGTTTGTTTCGCAAGCTGTTGAAGCTAAATCATGAATATCACAAGTATTTGAAGCTAAACCATTTGTTTCGCATGGATTCGAAGATAAGCCTTCTACTTCGCATTGATTTTAATCTAAATCATGTTTTTCGTTTGGACTTGAAGCTAACTCGTTTGTTTAGCATGTTGTTGAAGCTAAATCATGTATATCACAAGTATTTGAAGCTAAACCATTTGTTTCGCATGGATTCGAAGATAAGCCTTCTACTTCGCATTGATTTTAATCTAAATCATGTGTTTCGCATGGATTTGAATCTAACTCGTTTGTTTCGCATGCTGTTGAAACTAAATCATGTATATCACAAGTATTTGAAGCTAAACCATTTGTTTCGCATGGATTCGAAGATAAGCCTCCTACCTCGCATTGATTTGAAGCTAAATCATGTGTTCGCATGGACTTGAAGCTACCTCGTTTGTTTCGCATACTGTTGAAGCTAAATCATGCATATCACAAGTATTTGAAGCCAAACCATTTGTTTCGCATGGATTCGAAGATAAGCCTCCTACTTCGCATTGATTTGAAGCTAAATCATGTGTTCGCATGGATTTGAAGCTACCTCGTTTGTTTCGCATGCTGTTAAAGCTAAGTCATGTATATCACAAGTATTTGCGGCTAAACCATTTGTTTCGCATGGATGCGAAGGTAACCCTTCTACTTCGCATTGATTTGAAGCTAAATCATGTGTTTCACATGGATTTGAAGCTAGCTCGTTTGTTTCGCATGCTGTTGAAGCTAAATCATGTATATCACAAGTATTTGAAGCTAAACCATTTGTTTCGCATGGATTGGAAGATAAGCCTCCTACTTCGCATTGATTTGATGCTAAATCATGTGTTCGCATGGATTTGAAGCTAACTCGTTTGCTTCGCATGCTGTTGAAGCTAAATCAAGTGTATCACAAGTATTTGAAGCTAAACCATTTGTTTCGCATGGATTGGAAAATAAGCCTCCTACTTCGCATTGATTTGATGCTAAATCATGTGTTCGCATGGATTTTGAAGCTAACTCGTTTGCTTCGCATGCTGTTGAAGCTAAATCAAGTGTATCACAAGTATTTGAAGCTATATCATTTGTTTCGCATGGATTCGAAGATTAGCCTTCTACTTCGCATTGATTAGATGCTAAATCGTGTGTTTAGCATGGGTTTGAAGCTAACTCGTTTGTTTCGCCTGAATTTGAAGCTATATCACTTATATTCACAAGTATGTGAAGCTAAATCATTCGTTTCGCATGGATTTGAAGCAAAGCCATCAACTTCGCGTTGACTTGATACTAAATCATGTTTTTCGTTTGGACTTGAAGCTAACTCGTTTGTTTAGCATTTGTTGAAGCTAAATCATGTATATCACAAGTATTTGAAGCTAAAACATTTGTTTCGCATGGCTCCGAAGAACAGCCTTCTACTTCGCATTGATTAGATGCTAAATCATGTGTTTCGCATGGATTTGAAGCTAACTCGTTTGTTTCGCAAGCTGTTGAAGCTAAATCATGTATATCACAAGTATTTGAAGCTAAACCATTTGTTTCGCATGGATTCGAAGATAAGCCTTCTACTTCGCATTGATTTTAATCTAAATCATGTTTTTCGTTTGGACTTGAAGCTAACTCGTTTGTTTAGCATGTTGTTGAAGCTAAATCATGTATATCACAAGTATTTGAAGCTAAACCATTTGTTTCGCATGGATTCGAAGATAAGCCTCCTACTTCGCATTGATTTGATGCTAAATCATGTGTTCGCATGGATTTGAAGCTAACTCGTTTGCTTCGCATGCTGTTGAAGCTAAATCAAGTGTATCACAAGTATTTGAAGCTAAACCATTTGATTCGCATGGATTCGAAGATCAGCCTTCTACTTCGCATTGATTAGATTCTAAATCATGTGTTTCGCATGGATTTGAAGCTAACTCGTTTGTTTCGCATGCTGTTGAAACTAAATCATGTATATCACAAGTATTTGAAGCTATATCATTTGTTTCGCATGGATTCGAATATTAGCCTTCTACTTCGCATTGATTAGATGCTAAATCGTGTGTTTAGCATGGGTTTGAAGCTAACTCGTTTGTTTCGCCTGAATTTGAAGCTATATCACTTATATTCACAAGTATGTGAAGCTAAATCATTCGTTTCGCATGGATTTGAAGCAAAGCCATCAACTTCGCGTTGACTTGATACTAAATCATGTTTTTCGTTTGGACCTGAAGCTAACTCGTTTGTTTAGCATTTGTTGAAGCTAAATCATGTATATCACAAGTATTTGAAGCTATATCATATGTTTCGCATGAATTCGAAGATAACCCTTCTAATTCGCATTGATTTGAAGCTAAATTATGTGTTTCGCATGGATTTGAAGCTAACTCGTACGTTTCGCATGCTGTTGAAGCTAAGTCATGTATATCACAAGTATTTGCGGCTAAACCATTTGTTTCGCATGGATGCGAAGGTAACCCTTCTACTTCGCATTCATTTGAAGCTAAATCATGTGTTTCGCATGGATTTGAAGCTAACTCGTTCGTTTCTCAGGCTGTTGAAGCTAAATCATGTATATCACAAGTATTTGAAGCTAAACCATTTGTTTCGCATGGATTCGAAGATAAGCCTCCTACTTCGCATTGATTAGATGCTAAATCATGTGTTTCGCATGGATTTGAAGCTAACTCGTTTGTTTCGCAGGCAGTTGAAGCTGAATCATGTATATCAAAAGTATTTGAAGCTAAACTATTCGTTTCGCATGGATTCGAAGATAAGCCTTCCACTTCGCATTGATTTGAAGCTAAATCATGTGTTCCGCATGGATTTGAAGCTGACTCGTTTGTTTCGCATGCAGTTGAAGCTGAATCATGTATATCACAAGTATTTGCGGCTAAACCATTTGTTTCGCATGGATTCGAAGGTAACCCTTCTACTTCGCATTGATTTGAAGCTAAATCATGTGTTTCACATGGATTTGAAGCTAGCTCGTTTGTTTCGCATGCTGTTGAAGCTAAATCATGTATATCACAAGTATTTGAAGCTAAACCATTTGTTTCGCATGGATTGGAAGATAAGCCTCCTACTTCGCATTGATTTGATGCTAAATCATGTGTTCGCATGGATTTGAAGCTAACTCGTTTGTTTCGCATGCTGTTGAAGCTAAATCATGTATATCACAAGTATTTGAAGCTAAACCATTTGTTTCGCATGGATTCGAAGATAAGCCTCCTACTTCGCATTGATTTGATGCTAAATCAAGTGTTCGCATGGATTTGAAGCTAACTTGTTCGTTTCTCAGGCTGTTGAAGCTAAATCATGTATATCACAAGTATTTGAAGCTAAACCATTTGTTTCGCATGGATTCGAAGATAAGCCTCCTACTTCGCATTGATTTGAAGCTAAATCATGTGTTTCGCATGGATTTGAAGCTAACTCGTTTGTTTCGCATGCTGTTGAAGCTAAACCATGCATATCACAAGTATTTGAAGCTATATCATTTGTTTCGCATGGATTCGAAGATAAGCCTCCTACTTCGCATTGATTTGAAGCTAAATCATGTGTTCGCATGGATTTGAAGCTACCTCGTTTGTTTCGCATGCTGTTAAAGCTAAATCATGTATATCACAGGTATTTGAAGCTAAACCATTTGTTTCGCATGGATTCGAAGATAAGCCTTCTACTTCGCATTGATTTTAATCTAAATCATGTGTTTCGCATGGATTTGAAGCTAACTCGTTTGTTTCGCAAGCTGTTGAAGCTAAATCATGTATATCACAAGTATTTGAAGCTATATCATATGTTTCGCATGGATTCGAAGATAACCCTTCCAATTCGCATTGATTTGAAGCTAAATCATGTGTTTCGGATGGATTTGAAGCTAACTCGTTTGTTTCGCATGCTGTTGAAGCTAAGTCATGTATATCACAAGTATTTGAATCTAAACCATTTGTTTCGCATGGATTCGAAGATAAGCCTCCTACCTCGCATTGATTTGAAGCTAAATCATGTGTTCGCATGGACTTGAAGCTACCTCGTTTGTTTCGCATTCTGTTGAAGCTAAATCAAATGTATCACAAGTATTTGAAGCCAAACCATTTGCTTCGCATGGATTCGAAGATCAGCCTTCTACTTCGCATTTATTAGATGGTAAATCATGCGTTTCGCACGGATTTGAAGCTAACTCGTTTGTTTCGCATACTGTTGAAGCTAAATCATGCATATCACAAGTATTTGAAGCTAAACCATTTGTTTCGCATGGATTCGAAGATAAGCCTCCTACTTCGCATTGATTTGAAGCTAAATCATGTGTTCGCATGGATTTGAAGCTACCTCGTTTGTTTCGCATGCTGTTAAAGCTAAATCATGTATATCACAAGTATTTGAAGCTAAACCATTTGTTTCGCATGGATTCGAAGATAAGCCTTCTACTTCGCATTGATTTTAATCTAAATCATGTGTTTCGCATGGATTTGAAGCTAACTCGTTTGTTTCGCAAGCTGTTGAAGCTAAATCATGTATATCACAAGTATTTGAAGCTAAACCATTTGTTTCGCATGGATTCGAAGATAAGCCTTCTACTTCGCATTGATTTTAATCTAAATCATGTTTTTCGTTTGGACTTGAAGCTAACTCGTTTGTTTAGCATGTTGTTGAAGCTAAATCATGTATATCACAAGTATTTGAAGCTATATCATATGTTTCGCATGAATTCGAAGATAACCCTTCTAATTCGCATTGATTTGAAGCTAAATTATGTGTTTCGCATGGATTTGAAGCTAACTCGTTTGTTTCGCATACTGTTAAAGCTAAATCATGCATATCACAAGTATTTGAAGCTAAACCATTTGTTTCGCATGGATTCGAAGATAAGCCTCCTACTTCGCATTGATTTGAAACTAAATCATGTGTTTCGCATGGATTTGAAGCTAACTCGTTTGTTTCGCATGCTGTTGAAGCTAAGTCATGTATATCACAAGTATTTGCGGCTAAACCATTTGTTTCGCATGGATTCGAAGGTAACCCTACTACTTCGCATTGATTTGTAGCTAAATCATGTGTTTCGCATGGGTTTGAAGCTAACTCGTTTGTTTCGCCTGCATTTGAAGCCATATCACTTATATTTTCAAGTATGTGAAGCTAAATCATTCGTTTTGCATGGATTTGAAGCTAAGCCATCAACTTCGCGTTGACTTGATGATAAATCATGTGTTTCGCATGGATTTGAAGCTAACTCGTTTGTTTCCTAGGCAGTTGAAGCTGAATCATGTATATCAAAAGTATTTGAAGCTAAACTATTCGTTTCGCATGGATTCGAAGATAAGCCTTCCACTTCGCATTGATTTGAAGCTAAATCATGTGTTTCGCATGGATTTGAAGCTAACTCGTTTGTTTCGCATGCTGTTGAAGCTAAATCATGTATATCACAAGTATTTGAAGCTAAACCATTTGTTTCGCATGGATTCGAAGATAAGCCTCCTACTTCGCATTGATTTGAAGCTAAATCATGTGTTCGCATGGATTTGAAGCTAACTCGTTTGCTTCGCATGCTGTTGAAGCTAAATCAAGTGTATCACAAGTATTTGAAGCTAAACCATTTGTTTCGCATGGATTCGAAGATCAGCCTCCTACTTCGCATTGATTAGATGCTAAATCATGTGTTTCGCATGGATTTGAAGCTAACTCGTTTGTTTCGCATGCTGTTGAAACTAAATCATGTATATCACAAGTATTTGAAGCGATATCATTTGTTTCGCATGGATTCGAAGATTAGCCTTCTACTTCGCATTGATTAGATGCTAAATCATGTGTTTAGCATGGGTTTGAAGCTAACTCGTTTGTTTCGCCTGCTTTTGAAGCTATATCACTTATATTCACAAGTATGTGAAGCTAAATCATTCGTTTCGCATGGATTTGAAGCAAAGCCATCAACTTCGCTTTGACTTGATACTAAATCATGTTTTTCGTTTGGACTTGAAGCTAACTCGTTTGTTTCGCATGTTGTTGAAGATAAATCATGTATATCACAAGTATTTGAAGCTATATCATATGTTTCGCATGGATTCGAAGATATCCCTTCTAATTCGCATTGATTTGAAGCTAAATCATGTGTTTCACATGGATTTGAAGCTAACTCGTTTGTTTCGCATGCTGTTGAAGCTAAGTCATGTATATCACAAGTATTTGAAGCTAATCCATTTGTTTCGCATGGATTCGAAGATAAGCCTCCTACCTCGCATTGATTTGTACCTAAATCATGTGTTCGCATGGACTTGAAGCTACCTCGTTTGTTTCGCGTGCAGTTGAAGCTAAATCAAGTGTATCATAAGTATTTGAAGCCAAACCATTTGCTTCGCATGGATTCGAAGATCAGCCTTCTACTTCGCATTTATTAGATGGTAAATCATGCGTTTCGCATGGATTTGAAGCTAACTCGTTTGTTTCGCAGGCAGTTGAAGCTGAATCATGTATGTCACAAGTAATTGCGGCTAAACCATTTGTTTCGCATGGATTCGAAGGTAACCCTTCTACTTCGCATTGATTTTAATCTAGATCATGTGTTTCGCATGGATTTGTATCTAACTCGTTTGTTTCGCATGCTGTAGAAGCTAAATCATGTATATCACAAGTATTTGAAGCTAAACCATTTGTTTCGCATGGATTCGAAGATAAGCCTCCTGCTTCGCATTGATTTGAAGCTAAATCATGTGTTTCGCATGGATTTGAAGCTACCTCGTTTGTTTCGCATGCTGTTGAAGCTAAGTCATGTATATCACAAGTATTTGCGGCTAAATCATTTGTTTCGCATGGATTCGAAGGTAACACTTCTACTTCGCATTGATTTGAAGCTAAATCATGTGTTGCGCATGGATTTGAATCTAACTCGTTTGTTTCGCATGCTCTTGAAACTAAATCATGTATATCACAAGTATTTGAAGCTAAACCATTTGCTTCGCATGGATTCGAAGATCAGCCTTCTACTTCGCATTGATTTGATGCTAAATCATGTGCTTCGCATGGGTTTGAAGCTAACTCGTTTGTTTCGCCTGCATTTGAAGCCATATCACTTATATTTTCAAGTATGTGAAGCTAAATCATTCGTTTTGCATGGATTTGAAGCTAAGCCATCAACTTCGCGTTGACTTGATGCTTATTCATGTGTTTCGCATGGATTTGAAGCTAACTCGTTTGTGTCGCAGGCAGTTGAAGCTGAATCATGTATATCAAAAGTATTTGAAGCTAAACTATTCGTTTCGCATGGATTCGAAGATAAGCCTTCCACTTCGCATTGATTTGAAGCTGAATCATGTGTTCCGCATGGATTTGAAGCTGACTCGTTTGTTTCGCATGCAGTTGAAGCTGAATCATGTATATCACAAGTATTTGCGGCTAAACCATTTGTTTCGCATGGATTCGAAGGTAACCCTTCTACTTCGCAGTGATTTTAATCTAAATCATGTGTTTCGCATGGATTTGAAGCTAGCTCGTTTGTTTCGCATGCTGTTGAAGCTAAATCATGTATATCACAAGTATTTGAAGCTAAACCATTTGTTTCGCATGGATTCGAAGATAAGTCTCCTACTTCGCATTGATTTGAAGCTAAATCATGTGTTCGAATGGACTTGAAGCTACCTCGTTTGTTTCGCAAGCTGTTGAAGCTAAATCATGTATATCACAAGTATTTGAAGCTATATCATATGTTTCGCATGGATTCGAAGATAACCCTTCTAATTCGCATTGATTTGAAGCTAAATCATGTGTTTCGGATGGATTTGAAGCTAACTCGTTTGTTTCGCATGCTGTTGAAGCATATCACAAGTATTTGAGATAAACCATTTGTTTCGCATGGATTCGAAGATAAGCCTCCTACCTCGCATTGATTTGAAGCTAAATCATGTGTTCGCATGGACTTGAAGCTACCTCGTTTGTTTCGCATTCTGTTGAAGCTAAATCAAATGTATCACATGTATTTGAAGCCAAACCATGTGCTTCGCAAGGATTCGAAGATCAGCCTTCTACTTCGCATTTATTAGATGGTAAATCATGCGTTTCGCATGGATTTGAAGCTAACTCGTTTGTTTCGCATACTGTTGAAGCTAAATCATGCATATCACAAGTATTTGAAGCTAAACCATATGTTTCGCATGGTTTCGAAGATAAGCCTCCTACTTCGCATTGATTTGAAGCTAAATCATGTGTTCGCATGGATTTGAAGCTACCTCGTTTGTTTCGCATGGTGTTAAAGCTAAGTCATGTATGTCACAAGTATTTGCGGCTAAACCATTTGTTTCGCATGGATGCGAAGGTAACCCTTCTACTTCGCATTGATTTGAAGCTAAATCATGTGTTTCGCATGGATTTGAATCTAACTCGTTTGTTTCGCATGCTGTTGAAACTAAATCATGTATATCACAAGTATTTGAAGCTAAACCATTTGCTTCGCATGGATTCGAAAATCAGCCTTCTACTTCGCATTGATTAGATGCTAAATCATGTGTTTCGCATGGGTTTGAAGCTAACTCGTTTGTTTCGCCTGCATTTGAAGCCATATCACTTATATTTTCAAGTATGTGAAGCTAAATCATTCGTTTTGCATGGATTTGAAGCTAAGCCATCAACTTCGCGTTGACTTGATGCTTATTCATGTGTTTCGCATGGATTTGAAGCTAACTCGTTTGTTTCGCAGGCAGTTGAAGCTGAATCATGTATATCAAAAGTATTTGAAGCTAAACTATTCGTTTCGCATGGATTCGAAGATAAGCCTTCCACTTCGCATTGATTGAAGCTAAATCATGTGTCCGCATGGATTTGAAGCTGACTCGTTTGTTTCGCATGCAGTTGAAGCTAAATCATGTATATCACAAGTATTTGAAGCTAAACCATTTGTTTCGCATGGATTCGAAGATAAGCCTCCTACTTCGCATTGATTTGAAGCTAAATCATGTGTTCGCATGGATTTGAAGCTAACTCGTTTGCTTCGCATGCTGTTGAAGCTGAATAAAGTGTATCACAAGTATTTGAAGCTAAACCATTGGTTTCGCATGGATTCGAAGATCAGCCTTCTACTTCGCATTGATTAGATGCTAAATCATGTGTTTCGCATGGATTTGAAGCTAACTCGTTTGTTTCGCATGCTGTTGAAGCTAAATCATGTATATCACAAGTATTTGAAGCTATATCATTTGTTTCGCATGGATTCGAAGATTAGCCTTCTACTTCGCATTGATTAGATGCTAAATCATGTGTTTAGCATGGGTTTGAAGCTAACTCGTTTGTTTCACCTGCATTTGAAGCTATATCACTTATATTCACAAGTATGTGAAGCTAAATCATTCGTTTCGCATTTATTTGAAGCAAAGCCTTCTACTTCGCATTTATTAGATGGTAAATCATGCGTTTCGCATGGATTTGAAGCTAACTCGTTTGTTTCGCATACTGTTGAAGCTAAATCATGCATATCACAAGTATTTGAAGCTAAACCATATGTTTCGCATGGATTCGAAGATAAGCCTCCTACTTCGCATTGATTTGAAGCTAAATCATGTGTTCGCATGGATTTAAAGCTAACTCGTTTGCTTCGCATGCTGTTGAAGCTAAATCAAGTGTATCACAAGTATTTGAATCTAAACAATTTGTTTCGCATTGATTCGAAAATCAGCCTTCTACTTCGCATTGATTAGATTCTAAATCATGTGTTTCGCATGGATTTGAAGCTAACTCGTTTGTTTCGCATGCTGTTGAAGCTAAATCATGTATATCACAAATTATTTGAAGCTATATCATATGTTTCGCATGGATTCGAAGATAACCCTTCTAATTCGCATTGATTTGAAGCTAAATCATGTGTTTCGCATGGATTTGAAGCTAACTCCTTTGTTTCGCATGCTGTTGAAGCTAAGTCATGTATATCACAAGTATTTGAAGCTAAACCATTTGTTTCGCATGGATTCGAAGATAAGCCTTCCACTTCGCATTCATTTGAAGCTAAATCATGTGTTCCGCATGGGATTTGAAGCTAACTCGTTTGTTTCGCATGCTGTTGAAGCTGAATCATGTATATCACAAGTATTTGCGGCTAAACCATTTGTTTCGCATGGATTCGAAGGTAACACTTCTACTTCGCATTGATTTGAAGCTAAATCATGCGTTTCGCATGGATTTGAAGCTAACTCGTTTGTTTCGCATTCTGCTGAAGCTAAATCATGCATATCACAAGTATTTGAAGCTATATCATTTGTTTCGCATGGAGTCGAAGATTAGCCTCCTACTTCGCATTGATTAGATGCTAAATCATGTGTTCCGCATGGATTTGAAGCTGACTCGTTTGTTTCGCATGCAGTTGAAGCTGAATCATGTATATCACAAGTATTTGCGGCTAAACCATTTGTTTCGCATGGATTCGAAGATAAGCCTCCTACTTCGCATTGATTTGAAGCTAAATCATGTGTTCGCATGGGTTTGAAGCTACCTCGTTTGTTTCGCATGCTGTTAAAGCTAAATCATGTATATCACAAGTATTTGAAGCTAAACCATTTGCTTCGCATGGATTCGAAGATCAGCCTTCTACTTCGCATTGATTAGATGCTAAATCATGTGTTTCGCATGGGTTTGAAGCTAACTCGTTTGTTTCGCCTGCATTTGAAGCCATATCACTTATATTTTCAAGTATGTGAAGCTAAATCATTCGTTTTGCATGGATTTGAAGCTAAGCCATCAACTTCGCGTTGACTTGATGCTTATTCATGTGTTTCGCATGGATTTGAAGCTAACTCGTTTGTTTCGCAGGCAGTTGAAGCTGAATCATGTATATCAAAAGTATTTGAAGCTAAACCATTTGTTACGCATGGATTCGAAGATCAGCCTTCTACTTCGCATTGATTTACGGCTAAATCATGTTTTCCGCATGGATTTTAAGCTTAACTCGTTTTTTTTCGCATGCAGTTGAAGCTAAATCATGTATATCACAAGTATTTGAAACTAAACCAATTGTTTCGCATGGATTCGAAGATAACCCTTCTACTTCGCATTGATTTGAAGTTAAATCATGTGTTTCGCATGAATTTGAATCTAACTCGTTTATTTCGTATGCTGTTGAAGCTAAATCATGTATATCACAAGTATATGAAGCTAATCCATTTGTTTCGCATGGATTCGAATATAAGCCTTCTGCTTCGCATTGATTTGAAGCTAAATCATGTGTTTCGCATGGATTAGAATCTAACTCGTTTGTTTCGCATGCTGTTGAAGATAAATCAAGTGTATCACAAGTATTCGAAGCCAAACCATTTGCTTCGCATGGATTCGAAGATAAGCCTTCTGCTTCGCATTGATTTGAAGCTAAATCATGTGTTTCGCATGGATTAGAATCTAACTCGTTTGTTTCGCATGCTGTTGAAGATAAATCAAGTGTATCACAAGTATTCGAAGCCAAACCATTTGCTTCGCATGGATTCGAAGATCAGCCCTTCTACTTCGCATTTATTAGATGCTAAATCATGCGTTTCGCATGGGTTTCAAGCTAGCTCGTTTGTTTCGCCTGCATTTGAAGCTATATCACTTATATTCACAAGTATGTGAAGCTAAATCATTCGTTTCGCATGGATTTGAAGCTAAGCCATCAACTTCGCGTTGAATTGATGCTAAATCATGTTTTTCGTTTGGACTTGAAGCTAACTCGTTTATTTCGCATGCTGTTGAAGCTAAATCAAGTGTATCACAAGTATTTGAATCCAAATCATGTGTTTCACATGGATTTGAAGCTAACTCGTTTGTTTCGCATGCAGGTGAAGCTGAATCATGTATATAACAAGCATTTGAAGCTAAACTATTCGTTTCGCATGGATTCGAAGATAAGCCTTCCACTTCGCATTGATTTCAAGCTAAATCATGTGTTCCGCATGGATTTTAAGCTAACTCGTTTGTTTCGCCTGCATTTGAAGCCATATCACTTATATTTTTTCAAGTATGTGAAGCTAAATCATTCGTTTCGCATGGATTTGAAGCTAAGCCATCAACTTCGCGTTGAATTGATGCTAAATCATGTTTTTCGTTTGGACTTGAAGCTAACTCGTTTATTTCGCATGCTGTTGAAGCTAAATCAAGTGTATCACAAGTATTTGAATCCAAATCATGTGTTTCACATGGATTTGAAGCTAACTCGTTTGTTTCGCATGCAGGTGAAGCTGAATCATGTATATCACAAGCATTTGAAGCTAAACTATTCGTTTCGCATGGATTCGAAGATAAGCCTTCCACTTCGCATTGATTTCAAGCTAAATCATGTGTTCCGCATGGATTTTAAGCTAACTCGTTTGTTTCGCCTGCATTTGTAGCCATATCACTTATATTTTCAAGTATGTGAAGCTAAATCATTCGTTTCGCATGGATTTGAAGCTAAACCATCAACTTCGCGTTGACTTGATGCTAAATCATGTTTTTCGTTTGGACTTGAAGCTAACTCGTTTGTTTCGCATGTTGTTGAAGCTAAATCATGTATATCACAAGTATTTGAAGCTAAACCATTTGATTCCCATTGATTTGAAGCTAAGCTTTCAACTTCGCATTGATTTGAATATAAATCATGTGTTTCGCTTGGATTTGAAGCTAACTCCTTTGTTTCGCATGCTGTTGAAGCTAAATCAAGTGTATCACAAGTATTTGAAGCCAAACCATTTGCTTCGCATGGATTCGAAGAACAGCCTTCTACTTCGCATTGATTAGATGCTAAATCATGTGTTTCGCATGGGTTTGAAGCTAACTCGTTTGTTTCGCCTGCATTTGAAGCCATATCACTTATATTTTCAAGTATGTGAAGCTAAATCATTCGTTTTGCATGGATTTGAAGCTAAGCCATCAACTTCGCGTTGACTTGATGCTTATTCATGTGTTTCGCATGGATTTGAAGCTAACTCGTTTGTTTCGCAGGCAGTTGAAGCTGAATCATGTATATCAAAAGTATTTGAAGCTAAACCATTTGTTACGCATGGATTCGAAGATCAGCCTTCTACTTCGCATTGATTTACGGCTAAATCATGTTTTCCGCATGGATTTTAAGCTTAACTCGTTTTTTTCGCATGCAGTTGAAGCTAAATCATGTATATCACAAGTATTTGAAACTAAACCAATTGTTTCGCATGGATTCGAAGATAACCCTTCTACTTCGCATTGATTTGAAGTTAAATCATGTGTTTCGCATGAATTTGAATCTAACTCGTTTATTTCGTATGCTGTTGAAGCTAAATCATGTATATCACAAGTATATGAAGCTAATCCATTTGTTTCGCATGGATTCGAATATAAGCCTTCTGCTTCGCATTGATTTGAAGCTAAATCATGTGTTTCGCATGGATTAGAATCTAACTCGTTTGTTTCGCATGCTGTTGAAGATAAATCAAGTGTATCACAAGTATTCGAAGCCAAACCATTTGCTTCGCATGGATTCGAAGATAAGCCTTCTGCTTCGCATTGATTTGAAGCTAAATCATGTGTTTCGCATGGATTAGAATCTAACTCGTTTGTTTCGCATGCTGTTGAAGATAAATCAAGTGTATCACAAGTATTCGAAGCCAAACCATTTGCTTCGCATGGATTCGAAGATCAGCCTTCTACTTCGCATTTATTAGATGCTAAATCATGCGTTTCGCATGGGTTTCAAGCTAGCTCGTTTGTTTCGCCTGCATTTGAAGCTATATCACTTATATTCACAAGTATGTGAAGCTAAATCATTCGTTTCGCATGGATTTGAAGCTAAGCCATCAACTTCGCGTTGAATTGATGCTAAATCATGTTTTTCGTTTGGACTTGAAGCTAACTCGTTTATTTCGCATGCTGTTGAAGCTAAATCAAGTGTATCACAAGTATTTGAATCCAAATCATGTGTTTCACATGGATTTGAAGCTAACTCGTTTGTTTCGCATGCAGGTGAAGCTGAATCATGTATATAACAAGCATTTGAAGCTAAACTATTCGTTTCGCATGGATTCGAAGATAAGCCTTCCACTTCGCATTGATTTCAAGCTAAATCATGTGTTCCGCATGGATTTTAAGCTAACTCGTTTGTTTCGCCTGCATTTGAAGCCATATCACTTATATTTTCAAGTATGTGAAGCTAAATCATTCGTTTCGCATGGATTTGAAGCTAAGCCATCAACTTCGCGTTGAATTGATGCTAAATCATGTTTTTCGTTTGGACTTGAAGCTAACTCGTTTATTTCGCATGCTGTTGAAGCTAAATCAAGTGTATCACAAGTATTTGAATCCAAATCATGTGTTTCACATGGATTTGAAGCTAACTCGTTTGTTTCGCATGCAGGTGAAGCTGAATCATGTATATCACAAGCATTTGAAGCTAAACTATTCGTTTCGCATGGATTCGAAGATAAGCCTTCCACTTCGCATTGATTTCAAGCTAAATCATGTGTTCCGCATGGATTTTAAGCTAACTCGTTTGTTTCGCCTGCATTTGTAGCCATATCACTTATATTTTCAAGTATGTGAAGCTAAATCATTCGTTTCGCATGGATTTGAAGCTAAACCATCAACTTCGCGTTGACTTGATGCTAAATCATGTTTTTCGTTTGGACTTGAAGCTAACTCGTTTGTTTCGCATGTTGTTGAAGCTAAATCATGTATATCACAAGTATTTGAAGCTAAACCATTTGATTCCCATTGATTTGAAGCTAAGCTTTCAACTTCGCATTGATTTGAATATAAATCATGTGTTTCGCTTGGATTTGAAGCTAACTCCTTTGTTTCGCATGCTGTTGAAGCTAAATCAAGTGTATCACAAGTATTTGAAGCCAAACCATTTGCTTCGCATGGATTCGAAGAACAGCCTTCTACTTCGCATTGATTAGATAATAAATCATATGTTTCGCATGGATTTGAAGCTAACTCGTTTGTTTCGCATGCAGTTGAAGCTGAATCATGTATATCACAAGTATTTGAACCTAAACTATTTGTTTCGCATGGATTCGAGGATAAGCCATCAACTTCGCGTTGAATTGATGCTAAATCATGTTTTTCGTTTGGACTTGAAGCTAACTCGTTTATTTCGCATGCTGTTAAAGCTAAATCAAGTGTATCACAAGTATTTGAATCCAAATCATGTGTTTCGCATGGATTTGAAGCTAACTCGTTTGTTTCGCATGCAGTTGAAGCTGAATCATGTATATCACAAGCATTTGAAGCTAAACTATTCGTTTCGCATGGATTCGATGATAACCCATGTACTTTGCATTGATTTGAAGCTAAATCATGTGTTTCGCATGGATTTGAATCGAACTCGTTTGTTTCGCATGCTGTTGAAGCTAAATCAAGGGTATCACAAGTATTTGAAGCCAAACCATTTGCTTCGCATGGATTCGAAGATCAGCCTTCTACTTCGCACTTATTGGATGCTAAATCATGTGTTTCGCATGGATTTGAAGCTAACTCGTTTTTTTCGCATGCAGTTGAAGCTAAATCATGTATATCACAAGTATATGAAGCTAATCCATCTGTTTCGCATGGATTCGAGGATAAGCCTTCCACTTCGCATTGTTTTGAAACTAAATCATGTGTTTCGCATGGATTTGAATCGAACTCGTTCGTTTCGAATGCTGTTGAAGCTAAATCATGTATATCACAAGTATTTGAAGTTAAACAATTTGTTTCGCATGGATTCGATGATAACCCATGTACTTCGCATTGATTTGAAGCTAAATCATGTGTTTCGCATGGACTTGAAGCTAACTCGTTTATTTCGCATGCTGTTGAAGCTAAATCAAGTGTATCACATGTATTTGAATCCAAAGAATGTGATTCGCATGGATTTGAATCTAACTCGTTTGTTTCGCATGCAGTTGAAGCTGAATCATGTATATCACAAGCATTTGAAGCTAAACTATTCGTTTCGCATGGATTCGAAGATAAGCCTTCCTCTTCGCATTGATTTGAAGCTAAATCATGTGTTCCGCATGGATTTGTAGCTAACTCGTTTGTTTCGCCTGCATTTGAAGCCATATCACTTATATTTTCAAGTATGTGAAGCTAAATCATTCGTTTCGCAAGGATTTGAAGCTAAGCCATCAACTTCGCATTGACTTGATGCTAAATCATGTTTTTCGTTTCGACTTGAAGCTAACTCGTTTGTTTCGCATGTTGTTGAAGCTAAATCATGTATATCACAAGTATTTGAAGCTAAACCATTTGTTTCGCATTTATTCGAAGCTAAGCCTTCTACTTCGCATTGATTTGAAGTTAAATCTTTTGTTTCGCATGGATTTGAATCTAACTCGTTTATTTCGCATGCTGTTGAAGCTAAATCAAGTGTATCACAAGTATTTGAAGCCAAACCATTTGCTTCGCATGGATTCGAAGGTCAGCCTTCTACTTCGCATTGATTAGATGCTAAATCATGTGTTTCGCATGGATTTGAAGCTAACTCGTTTGTTTCGCATTCTGTTGAAGCTAAATCATGCATATGACAAGTATCTGAAGCTAAACAATTTGTTTCGCATGGATTCGAAGATAAGCCTCCTACTTCGCATTGATTTGAAGCCAAATCATGCGTTTCGCATGTATTTGAAGATAACTCGTTTGTTTCGCATGCTGTTGAAGCTAAATCAAATGTATCACAAGTATTTGAAGCTAAACCATTTGTTTCGCACGGATTCGAAGATAAGCCTTCCACTTCGCATTGATTTGAAACTAAATCATGTGTTTCGCATGGATTTGAATCGAACTCGTTTGTTTCGAATGCTGTTGAAGCTAAATCATGTATATCACAAGTATTTGAAGTTAAACAATTTGTTTCGCATGGATTCGATGATAACCCATGTACTTCGCATTGATTTGAAGCTAACTCATGTGTTCCCATGGATTTGAAGCTACCTCGTTTGTTTCGCATGCAGTTGAAGCTAAATCATGTATATCACAAGTATTTGCAGCTAAACAAATTGTTACGCATGGATTCGAAGATCAGCCTTCTACTTCGCATTGATTTACGGCTAAATCATGTGTTCCGCATGGATTTTAAGCTAACTCGTTTTTTTTCGCATGCAGTTGAAGCTAAATCATGTATATCACAAGTATTTGAAGCTAAACCATTTGTTTCGCATGGATTCGAAGATAACCCTTCTACTTCGCATTGATTTGAAGTTAAATCATGTGTTTCGCATGAATTTGAATCTAACTCGTTTATTTCGTATGCTGTTGAAGCTAAATCATGTATATCACAAGTATATGAAGCTAATCCATCTGTTTCGCATGGATTCGAAGATAAGCCTTCTGCTTCGCATTGATTTGAAGCTAAATCATGTGTTTCGCATGGATTTGAATCAAACTCGTTTGTTTCGCATGCTGTTGAAGCTAAATCAAGTGTATCACAAGTATTTGAAGCCAAACCATTTGCTTCGCATGGATTCGAAGATCAGCCTTCTACTTCGCATTTATTAGATGCTAAATCATGTGTTTCGCATGGGTTTGAAGCTAACTCGTCTATTTCGCATGCTGTTGAAGCTAAATCATGTATATCACAAGTATTTGAAGCTATATCATACGTTTCGCATGGATTCCAAGATAACCCTTCTAATTCGTATTGATTTGAAGCTAATTCGTGTGTTTCGCATGGATTTGAAGCTAACTCGTTTGTTTCGCCTGCATTTGAAGCCATATCACTTATATTTTCAAGTATGTGAAGCTAAACCATTTGCTTCGCATGGATTCGAAGATCAGCCTTCTACTTCGCATTGATTTGATGCTAAATCATGTGTTTCGCATGGATTTGAAGCTAACTCGTTTGTTTCGCATGCTGTTGAAGCTAAATCAAGTGTATCACAAGTATTTGAAGCTAAACCATTTGCTTCGCATGGATTGCGAAGATCAGCCTTCTACTTCTCATTGATTAGATGCTAAACCATGCGTTTCGCATGGTTTTGAAGCTAACTCGTTTGTTTCGCCTGCATTTGAAGCTATAGCACTGATATTCTCAAGTATGTGTAGCTAAATCATTCGTTACGCATGGATTTGAAGCTAAGCCGTCAACTTCGCGTTGACTTTATGATAAATCATGTATTTCGCTTGGACTTGAAGTTAACTCGTTTGTTTCGCATGCTGTTGAAGGTAAATCATGTATATCACAAGTATTAGAAGCTAAACCATTTGTTTCGCATGGATTCCAAGATAACCCTTCTAATTCCCATTGATTTGAAGCTAAATCATGAGTTTCGCATGGATTTGAAGCTAACTCGTTTGTTTCGCATGCTGTTGAAGCTAAATCACGTATATCACAAGTATTTGAAGCTAAACCATTTGTTTCGCTTGGATTCGAAGATAAGCCTCCTACTTTGCATTGATTTGAAGCTAAATCATGTGTTCGCATGGATTTGAAGCTAACTCGTTTGGTTCGCATGCTGTTGAAGCTAAATCAAGTGTATCACAAGTATTTGAAGCTAAACCATTTGTTTCGCATGCGGTTGAAACTAAATCATGTATATCACAAGTATTTGAAGCTATATCATACGTTTCGCATGGATTCCAAGATAACCCTTCTAATTCGTATTGATTTGAAGCTAATTCATGTGTTTCGCATGGATTTGAAACTAACTCGTTACTTTCGCATGCTGTTGAAGCTAAATAATGTATATCACAAGTATTTGAAGCTAAACCATTTGCTTCGCATGGATTCGAAGATCAGCCTTCTACATCGCATTGATTTGATGCTAAATCATTTGTTTCGCATGGATTTGAAGCTGACTCGTTTATTTCGCATGCTGTTGAAGCTAAATCAAGTGTATCACAAGTATTTGAAGCTAAATCATTTGTTTCGCATGGATTCGAAGATTAGCCTTCCACGTCGCATTGATTTGAAGCTAAATCATGTGTTTCTCATGGATTTGAAGTTAACTCGTTTGTTTCGCATGCAGTTGAAGCTAAATCAAGTGTATCACAAGTATTTGAAGCTAAACCATTTGCTTCGCATGGATTGCGAAGATCAGCCTTCTACTTCGCATTGATTTGATGCTAAATCATTTGTTTCGCATGGATTTGAAGCTAACTCGTTTGTTTCGCATGCTGTTGAAACTAAATCATGTATATCACAAGTATTTGAAGCTAAACCATTTGTTTCGCATGGATTCGAAGATAAGCCTTCCACTTCGCATTGATTTGAAACTAAATCATGTGTTTCGCATGGATTTGAATCGAACTCGTTTGTTTCGAATGCTGTTGAAGCTAAATCATGTATATCACAAGTATTTGAAGTTAAACAATTTGTTTCGCATGGATTCGATGATAACCCATGTACTTCGCATTGATTTGAAGCTAACTCATGTGTTCCCATGGATTTGAAGCTACCTCGTTCGTTTCGCATGCAGTTGAAGCTAAATCATGTATATCACAAGTATTTGCAGCTAAACCATTTGTTTCGCATGGATTCGAAGATAACCCTTCTACTTCGCATTGATTTGAAGCTAAATCATGTGTTTCGCATGGATTTGAAGCTAACTCGTTTGTTTCGCATGCTGTTGAAGCTAAATCAAGTGTATCACAAGTATTTGAAGCTAAACCATTTGCTTCGCATGGATTGCGAAGATCAGCCTTCTACTTCTCATTGATTAGATGCTAAATCATGCGTTTCGCATGGTTTTGAAGCTAACTCGTTTGTTTCGCCTGCATTTGAAGCTATAGCACTGATATTCTCAAGTATGTGTAGCTAAATCATTCGTTACGCATGGATTTGAAGCTAAGCCGTCAACTTCGCGTTGACTTGATGATAAATCATGTATTTCGCTTGGACTTGAAGTTAACTCGTTTGTTTCGCATGCTGTTGAAGGTAAATCATGTATATCACAAGTATTAGAAGCTAAACCATTTGTTTCGCATGGATTCCAAGATAACACTTCTAATTCCCATTGATTTGAAGCTAAATCATGAGTTTCGCATGGATTTGAAGCTCACTCGTTTGTTTCGCATGCTGTTGAAGCTAAATCACGTATATCACAGGTATTTGAAGCTAAACCATTTGTTTCGCATGGATTCGAAGATAAGGCTCCTACTTCGCATTGATTTGAAGCTAAATCATGTGTTCGCATGGATTTGAAGCTAACTCGTTTGGTTCGCATGCTGTTGAAGCTAAATCAAGTGTATCACAAGTATTTGAAGCTAAACCATTTGTTTCGCATGCGGTTGAAACTAAATCATGTATATCACAAGTATTTGAAGCTATATCATACGTTTCGCATGGATTCCAAGATAACCCTTCTAATTCGTATTGATTTGAAGCTAATTCATGTGTTTCGCATGGATTTGGAATTAACTCGTTACTTTCGCATGCTGTTGAAGCTAAATCATGTATATCACAAGTATTTGAAGCTAAACCATTTGCTTCGCATGGATTCGAAGATTAGCCTTCCACATCGCATTGATTTGAAGCTAAATCATGTGTTTCTCATGGATTTGAAGTTCACTCGTTTGTTTCGCATGCAGTTGAAGCTAAATCAAGTGTATCACAAGTATTTGAAGCTAAACCATTTGCTTCGCATGGATTGCGAAGATCAGCCTTCTACTTCGCATTGATTTGATGCTAAATCATTTGTTTCGCATGGATTTGAAGCTAACTCGTTTGTTTCGCATGCTGTTGAAACTAAATCATGTATATCACAAGTATTTGCAGCTAAATCATTTGTTTCGCATGGATTCGAAGATAACCCTTCTACTTCGCATTGATTTGAAGCTAAATCATGCGTTTCGCATGTATTTGAAGATAACTCGTTTGTTTCGCATGCTGTTGAAGCTAAATCAAATGTATCACAAGTCTTTGAAGCTAAACCATTTGTTTCGCACGGATTCGAAGATAAGCCTTCTACTTCGCATTGATTTTAATCTAAATCATGTGTTTCGCATGGATTTGAAGTTAACTTGTTTGTTTCGCATGCTGTTGAAGCTAAATCGTGTATACACAGGTATTTGAAGCTAAACCATTTGTTTCGCATGGATTTGAATATCAGCCTTCTACTTCGTATTGATTTGAAGTTAAATCATATGCTTCGCATGGATTTGAAGCTAACTCGTTTGTTTTGTTTGTAGTTGAAGCTAAATCATGTATATCACAGGTATATCAAGGTAATCCATTTGTGCCGCATTTATTCGAAGCTAAGCCTTCTACGTCGCATTGATTTGTGGCTAAATCATGTGTTTCGCTTGGATTTGAAGCTAACTCATTTGTTTCGCATGCGGTTGAAACTAAATCATGTATATCACAAGTATTTGAAGCTATATCATACGTTTCGCATGGATTCCAAGATAACCCTTCTAATTCGTATTGATTTGAAGCTAATTCGTTTGTTTCGCATGTTGTTGAAGCTAAATCATGTATATCACAAGTATTTGAAGCTAAACCATTTGTTTCGCATTTATTCGAAGCTAAGCCTTCTACTTCGCATTGATTTGAAGTTAAATCATGTGTTTCTCATGGATTTGAAGTTCACTCGTTTGTTTCGCATGCAGTTGAAGCTAAATCAAGTGTATCACAAGTATTTGAAGCTAAACCATTTGCTTCGCATGGATTGCGAAGATCAGCCTTCTACTTCGCATTGATTTGATGCTAAATCATTTGTTTCGCATGGATTTGAAGCTAACTCGTTTGTTTCGCATGCTGTTGAAACTAAATCATGTATATCACAAGTATTTGCAGCTAAATCATTTGTTTCGCATGGATTCGAAGATAACCCTTCTACTTCGCATTGATTTGAAGCTAAATCATGCGTTTCGCATGTATTTGAAGATAACTCGTTTGTTTCGCTTGCTGTTGAAGCTAAATCAAATGTATCACAAGTATTTGAAGCTAAACCATTTGTTTCGCACGGATTCGAAGATAAGCCTTCTACTTCGCATTGATTTTAATCTAAATCATGTGTATCGCATGGATTTGAAGTTAACTTGTTTGTTTCGCATGCTGTTGAAGCTAAATCGTGTATACACAGGTATTTGAAGCTAAACCATTTGTTTCGCATGGATTTGAATATCAGCCTTCTACTTCGTATTGATTTGAAGTTAAATCATATGCTTCGCATGGATTTGAAGCTAACTCGTTTGTTTTGTTTGTAGTTGAAGCTAAATCATGTATATCACAGGTATATCAAGGTAATCCATTTGTGCCGCATTTATTCGAAGCTAAGCCTTCTACGTCGCATTGATTTGTGGCTAAATCATGTGTTTCGCTTGGATTTGAAGCTAACTCATTTGTTTCGCATGCGGTTGAAACTAAATCATGTATATCACAAGTATTTGAAGCTATATCATACGTTTCGCATGGATTCCAAGATAACCCTTCTAATTCGTATTGATTTGAAGCTAATTCGTTTGTTTCGCATGTTGTTGAAGCTAAATCATGTATATCACAAGTATTTGAAGCTAAACCATTTGTTTCGCATTTATTCGAAGCTAAGCCTTCTACTTCGCATTGATTTGAAGTTAAATCATGTGTTTCGCATGGATTTGAATCTAACTCGTTTATTTCGCATGCTGTTGAAGCTAAATCAAGTGTATCACAAGTATTTGAAGCCAAACCATTTGCTTCGCATGGATTCGAAGATCAGACTTCTACTTCGCATTTATTAGATGCTAAATCATGTGTTTCGCATGGATTTGATGCTTCCTCGTTTGTTTCGCATGCTGTTTAAGCTAAATCATGTATATCACAAGTATTTGAAGCTAAACAAATTGTTACGCATGGATTCGAAGATCAGCCTTCTACTTCGCATTGATTTACGGCTAAATCACGTGTTCCGCATGGATTTTAAGCTAACTCGTTTTTTTCGCATGCAGTTGAAGCTAAATCATGTATATCACAAGTATTTGAAGCTAAACCATTTGTTTCGCATGGATTCGAAGATAACCCTTCTACTTCGCATTGATTTGAAGTTAAGTCATGTGTTTCGCATGGATTTGAAGCTAACTCGATTGTTTCGCATGCTGTTGAAGCTAAATCACGTATATCACAAGTATTTGAAGCTAAACCATTTGCTTCGCATGGATTCGAAGATCAGCCTTCTACTTCGCATTGATTTGATGCTAAATCATGTGTTTCGCATGGATTTGAAGCTAACTGGTTTGTTTTGTTTGTAGTTGAAGCTAAATCATGTATATCACAGGTATATCAAGGTAATCCATTTGTGCCGCATTTATTCGAAGCTAAGCCTTCTACGTCGCATTGATTTGTGGCTAAATCATGTGTTTCGCTTGGATTTGAAGCTAACTCATTTGTTTCGCATGCGGTTGAAACTAAATCATGTATATCACAAGTATTTGAAGCTAAACCATTTGTTTCGCATGGATTCGAAGATAAGCCTCCTACTTCGCATTGATTTGAAGCTAAATCATGTGTTCGCATGGATTTGAAGCTAACTCGTTTGGTTCGCATGCTGTTGAAGCTAAATCAAGTGTATCACAAGTATTTGAAGCTAAACCATTTGTTTCGCATGCGGTTGAAACTAAATCATGTATATCACAAGTATTTGAAGCTATATCATACGTTTCGCATGGATTCCAAGATAACCCTTCTAATTCGTATTGATTTGAAGCTAATTCATGTGTTTCGCATGGATTTGAAGCTAACTCGTTTGTTTCGCCTGCATTTGAAGCCATATCACTTATATTTTCAAGTATGTGAAGCTAAATCATTCGTTTCGCATGGATTTGAAGCTAAGCCATCAACTTCGCGTTGACTTGATGCTAAATCATGTTTTTCATTTGGACTTGAAGCTAATTCGTTTGTTTCGCATGGTGTTGAAGCTAAATCATGTATATCACAAGTATTTGAAGCTAAACCATTTGTTTCGCATTTATTCGAAGCTAAGCCTTCTACTTCGCATTGATTTGAAGTTAAATCATGTGTTTCGCATGGATTTGAATCTAACTCGTTTATTTCGCATGCTGTTGAAGCTAAATCAAATGTATCACAAGTATTTGAAGCTAAACCATTTGTTTCGCACGGATTCGAATATCAGCCTTCTACTTCGTATTGATTTGAAGTTAAATCATATGCTTCGCATGGATTTGAAGCTAACTCGTTTGTTTTGTTTGTAGTTGAAGCTAAATCATGTATATCACAGGTATATCAAGGTAATCCATTTGTGCCGCATTTATTCGAAGCTAAGCCTTCTACGTCGCATTGATTTGTGGCTAAATCATGTGTTTCGCTTGGATTTGAAGCTAACTCATTTGTTTCGCATGCGGTTGAAACTAAATCATGTATATCACAAGTATTTGAAGCTATATCATACGTTTCGCATGGATTCCAAGATAACCCTTCTAATTCGTATTGATTTGAAGCTAATTCGTGTGTTTCGCATGGATTTGAAGCTAACTCGTTTGTTTCGCCTGCATTTGAAGCCATATCACTTATATTTTCAAGTATGTGAAGCTAAATCATTCGTTTCGCATGGATTTGAAGCTAAGCCATCAACTTCGCGTTGACTTGATGCTAAATCATGTTTTTCGTTTGGACTTGAAGCTAACTCGTTTGTTTCGCATGTTGTTGAAGCTAAATCATGTATATCACAAGTATTTGAAGCTAAACCATTTGTTTCGCATTTATTCGAAGCTAAGCCTTCTACTTCGCATTGATTTGAAGTTAAATCATGTGTTTCGCATGGATTTGAATCTAACTCGTTTATTTCGCATGCTGTTGAAGCTAAATCAAGTGTATCACAAGTATTTGAAGCCAAACCATTTGCTTCGCATGGATTCGAAGATCAGACTTCTACTTCGCATTTATTAGATGCTAAATCATGTGTTTCGCATGGATTTGATGCTTCCTCGTTTGTTTCGCATGCTGTTTAAGCTAAATCATGTATATCACAAGTATTTGAAGCTAAACAAATTGTTACGCATGGATTCGAAGATCAGCCTTCTACTTCGCATTGATTTGATGCTAAATCATGTGTTTCGCATGGATTTGAAGCTAACTCGTTTGTTTCGCATGCTGTTGAAGCTAAATCAAGTGTATCACAAGTATTTGAAGCTAAACCATTTGCTTCGCATGGATTGCGAAGATCAGCCTTCTACTTCTCATTGATTAGATGCTAAATCATGCGTTTCGCATGGTTTTGAAGCTAACTCGTTTGTTTCGCCTGCATTTGAAGCTATAGCACTGATATTCTCAAGTATGTGTAGCTAAATCATTCGTTACGCATGGATTTGAAGCTAAGCCGTCAACTTCGCGTTGACTTTATGATAAATCATGTATTTCGCTTGGACTTGAAGTTAACTCGTTTGTTTCGCATGCTGTTGAAGGTAAATCATGTATATCACAAGTATTAGAAGCTAAACCATTTGTTTCGCATGGATTCCAAGATAACCCTTCTAATTCCCATTGATTTGAAGCTAAATCATGAGTTTCGCATGGATTTGAAGCTAACTCGTTTGTTTCGCATGCTGTTGAAGCTAAATCACGTATATCACAAGTATTTGAAGCTAAACCATTTGTTTCGCATGGATTCGAAGATAAGCCTCCTACTTTGCATTGATTTGAAGCTAAATCATGTGTTCGCATGGATTTGAAGCTAACTCGTTTGTTTCGCCTGCATTTGAAGCCATATCACTTATATTTTCAAGTATGTGAAGCTAAATCATTCGTTTCGCATGGATTTGAAGCTAAGCCATCAACTTCGCGTTGACTTGATGCTAAATCATGTTTTTCGTTTGGACTTGAAGCTAACTCGTTTGTTTCGCATGTTGTTGAAGCTAAATCATGTATATCACAAGTATTTGAAGCTAAACCATTTGTTTCGCATTTATTCGAAGCTAAGCCTTCTACTTCGCATTGATTTGAAGTTAAATCATGTGTTTCGCATGGATTTGAATCTAACTCGTTTATTTCGCATGCTGTTGAAGCTAAATCAAGTGTATCACAAGTATTTGAAGCCAAACCATTTGCTTCGCATGGATTCGAAGATCAGACTTCTACTTCGCATTTATTAGATGCTAAATCATGTGTTTCGCATGGATTTGATGCTTCCTCGTTTGTTTCGCATGCTGTTTAAGCTAAATCATGTATATCACAAGTATTTGAAGCTAAACAAATTGTTACGCATGGATTCGAAGATCAGCCTTCTACTTCGCATTGATTTGATGCTAAATCATGTGTTTCGCATGGATTTGAAGCTAACTCGTTTGTTTCGCATGCTGTTGAAGCTAAATCAAGTGTATCACAAGTATTTGAAGCTAAACCATTTGCTTCGCATGGATTGCGAAGATCAGCCTTCTACTTCTCATTGATTAGATGCTAAATCATGCGTTTCGCATGGTTTTGAAGCTAACTCGTTTGTTTCGCCTGCATTTGAAGCTATAGCACTGATATTCTCAAGTATGTGTAGCTAAATCATTCGTTACGCATGGATTTGAAGCTAAGCCGTCAACTTCGCGTTGACTTGATGATAAATCATGTATTTCGCTTGGACTTGAAGTTAACTCGTTTGTTTCGCATGCTGTTGAAGGTAAATCATGTATATCACAAGTATTTGAAGCTAAACCATTTGCCTCGCATGGATTCGAAGATCAGCCTTCTACATCGCATTGATTTGATGCTAAATCATTTGTTTCGCATGGATTTGAAGCTGACTCGTTTATTTCGCATGCTGTTGAAGCTAAATCAAGTGTATCACAAGTATTTGAAGCTAAATCATTTGTTTCGCATGGATTCGAAGATTAGCCTTCCACATCGCATTGATTTGAAGCTAAATCATGTGTTTCTCATGGATTTGAAGTTAACTCGTTTGTTTCGCATGCAGTTGAAGCTAAATCAAGTGTATCACAAGTATTTGAAGCTAAACCATTTGCTTCGCATGGATTGCGAAGATCAGCCTTCTACTTCGCATTGATTTGATGCAAAATCATTTGTTTCGCATGGATTTGAAGCTAACTCGTTTGTTTCGCATGCTGTTGAAACTAAATCATGTATATCACAAGTATTTGAAGCTAAACCATTTGTTTCGCATGGATTCGAAGATAAGCCTTCCACTTCGCATTGATTTGAAACTAAATCATGTGTTTCGCATGGATTTGAATCGAACTTGTTTGTTTCGAATGCTGTTGAAGCTAAATCATGTATATCACAAGTATTTGAAGTTAAACAATTTGTTTCGCATGGATTCGATGATAACCCATGTACTTCGCATTGATTTGAAGCTAACTCATGTGTTCCCATGGATTTGAAGCTACCTCGTTTGTTTCGCATGCAGTTGAAGCTAAATCATGTATATCACAAGTATTTGCAGCTAAACCATTTGTTTCGCATGGATTCGAAGATAACCCTTCTACTTCGCATTGATTTGAAGCTAAATCATGTGTTTCGCATGGATTTGAAGCTAACTCGTTTGTTTCGCATGCTGTTGAAGCTAAATCAAGTGTATCACAAGTATTTGAAGCTAAACCATTTGCTTCGCATGGATTGCGAAGATCAGCCTTCTACTTCTCATTGATTAGATGCTAAATCATGCGTTTCGCATGGTTTTGAAGCTAACTCGTTTGTTTCGCCTGCATTTGAAGCTATAGCACTGATATTCTCAAGTATGTGTAGCTAAATCATTCGTTACGCATGGATTTGAAGCTAAGCCGTCAACTTCGCGTTGACTTGATGATAAATCATGTATTTCGCTTGGACTTGAAGTTAACTCGTTTGTTTCGCATGCTGTTGAAGGTAAATCATGTATATCACAAGTATTAGAAGCTAAACCATTTGTTTCGCATGGATTCCAAGATAACACTTCTAATTCCCATTGATTTGAAGCTAAATCATGAGTTTCGCATGGATTTGAAGCTCACTCGTTTGTTTCGCATGCTGTTGAAGCTAAATCACGTATATCACAAGTATTTGAAGCTAAACCATTTGTTTCGCATGGATTCGAAGATAAGGCTCCTACTTCGCATTGATTTGAAGCTAAATCATGTGTTCGCATGGATTTGAAGCTAACTTGTTTGGTTCGCATGCTGTTGAAGCTAAATCAAGTGTATCACAAGTATTTGAAGCTAAACCATTTGTTTCGCATGCGGTTGAAACTAAATCATGTATATCACAAGTATTTGAAGCTATATCATACGTTTCGCATGGATTCCAAGATAACCCTTCTAATTCGTATTGATTTGAAGCTAATTCATGTGTTTCGCATGGATTTGGAATTAACTCGTTACTTTCGCATGCTGTTGAAGCTAAATCATGTATATCACAAGTATTTGAAGCTAAACCATTTGCTTCGCATGGATTCGAAGATTAGCCTTCCACATCGCATTGATTTGAAGCTAAATCATGTGTTTCGCATGGATGTGAAGCTAACTCGTTTGTTTCGCATGCAGTTGAAGCTAAATCAAGTGTATCACAAGTATTTGAAGCTAAACCATTTGCTTCGCATGGATTGCGAAGATCAGCCTTCTACTTCGCATTGATTTGATGCTAAATCATTTGTTTCGCATGGATTTGAAGCTAACTCGTTTGTTTCGCATGCTGTTGAAACTAAATCATGTATATCACAAGTATTTGCAGCTAAATCATTTGTTTCGCATGGATTCGAAGATAACCCTTCTACTTCGCATTGATTTGAAGCTAAATCATGCGTTTCGCATGTATTTGAAGATAACTCGTTTGTTTCGCATGCTGTTGAAGCTAAATCAAATGTATCACAAGTATTTGAAGCTAAACCATTTGTTTCGCACGGATTCGAAGATAAGCCTTCTACTTCGCATTGATTTTAATCTAAATCATGTGTTTCGCATGGATTTGAAGTTAACTTGTTTGTTTCGCATGCTGTTGAAGCTAAATCGTGTATACACAGGTATTTGAAGCTAAACCATTTGTTTCGCATGGATTCGAATATCAGCCTTCTACTTCGTATTGATTTGAAGTTAAATCATATGCTTCGCATGGATTTGAAGCTAACTCGTTTGTTTAAAATCTCTATTTCGCAAGAATTTGAAGCGAAATCGTGTATATCGCAAGATATTTCTGCTAAATCGTATGTTTCGCGTTGATTTAGAGCTAATTCGTGTATTTCGCATGAATCTGAAGTTAAATAGTTCATATCTCATGAATTTGAAGCTAAATCGTTTGTTTAAAATTGCTATTTCGCAAGAATTTGAAGCGAAATCGTGTATATCGCATGTTATTCCTGGTAAATCGTATGATTCGCGTTGATTTAGAGCTAATAAGTGTATTTCGCATTACTCTGAAGCTAAATTGTTCATATAACATGAATTTGAAGCTAAATCGTTTGTTTAAAATCGCTATTTCTCACGAATTTGAAGCGAAATCGTGTATATCGCATGATATTTCTGCTAAATAGTATGTTTCGCGTTGATTTAAAGCTATTTCGTGTATTTCGCATGAATTTAAAGCTAAATCGTTTGTTTAAAATCGCTATTTCTCACGAATTTGGAGCGAAATCGTGTATATCGCATGATATTTCTGCTAAATCGTATGTTTCGCGTTGATTTAGAGCTAATTCGTGTATTTCGCATGAATCTGAAGTTAAATAGTACATATCACATGAATTTGAAGCTAAATCGTTTGTTTAAAATCGCTATTTCGCACGAATTTGAAGCGAAATCGTGTATATCGCATGATATTTCTGCTAAATCGTATGTTTCGCGTTGATTTAGAGCTAATTCGTGTATTTCGCATTAATCTGAAGCTAAATTGTTCATATCACATGAATTTGAAGCTAAATCGTTTGTTTAAAATCGCTATTTCGCACGAATTTGAAGCGAAATCGTGTATATCGCATGATATTTCTGCTAAATCGTATGTTTCGCGTTGATTTAGAGCTAATTCGTGTATTTCGCATTAATCTGAAGCTAAATTGTTCATATCACATGAATTTGAAGCTAAATCGTTTGTTTAAAATCGCTATTTCGCACGAATTTGAAGCGAAATCGTGTATATCGCATGATATTTCTGCTAAATCGTATGTTTCGCATTGATTTAAAGCTAATTCGTGTATTTCGCATGAATCTGAAGCAAAATTGTTCATTTCGCATGAATTTGAAGCTAAATCGTTTGTTTAAAATCGCTATTTCGCACGAATTTGAAGCGAAATCGTGTATATCGTTTGATATTGAAGCTAAATCGTGTGTTTCGCGTTGATTTAAAGCTAATTCGTGTATATCGCATGAATCTGAAGCTAAATTGTTCATTTCGCATGAATTTGAAGCTAAATCGTATGTTTAAAATCGCTATTTCTCACGAATTTGAAGCGAAATCGTGTATATCGCTTGATATTGAAGTTAAATCGTATGTTTCGCGTTGATTTAGAGCTAATTCGTGTATTTCGCATTAATCTGAAGCTAAATTGTTCATATCACATGAATTTGAAGCTAAATCGTTTGTTTAAAATCTCTATTTCGCGCGAATTTGAATCGAAATCGTGTGTTTCGCATGATATTGAAGTTACATCGTATGTTTCGCGTTGATTTAAAGCTAATTCGTGTATTTCGCATTAATCTGAAGCTAAATTGTTCATTTCGCATGAATTTGAAGCTAAATCGTTTGTTGAAAATCGCTATTTCGCACGAATTTCAATCGAAATCGTGTGTTTCGCATGATATTGAAACTAAATCGTATGTTTCGCGTTGATTTAAAGCTAATTCGTGTATTTCGAATTAATCTGAAGCTAAATTGTTCATATCACATGAATTTGAAGCTAAATCGTTTGTTTAAAATCGCTATTTCGCAAGAATTTGAAGCGAAATCGTGTATATCGCATGATATTTCTGCTAAATCGTATGTTTCGCGTTGATTTAGAGCTAATTCGTGTATTTCGCATTACGCTGAAGCTAAATGGTTCATATCACACGAATTTGAAGCTAAATCGTTTGTTTAAAATCCCTATTTCGCACGAATTTGAAGCGAAATCGTGTGTTTCGCATGATATTGACGATAAATCGTATGTTTCGCATTGATTTAAAGCTAATTCGTGTATTTCGCATGAATCTGAAGCAAAATTGTTCATTTCGCATGAATTTGAAGCTAAATCGTTTGTTTAAAATCGCTATTTCGCACGAATTTGAAGCGAAATCGTGTGTTTCGCAAGATATTGACGATAAATCGTATGTTTCGCATTGATTTAAAGCTAATTCGTGTATTTCGCATGAATCTGAAGCAAAATTGTTCATTTCGCATGAATTTGAAGCTAAATCGTTTGTTTAAAATCGCTATTTCTCACGAATTTGAAGCGAAATCGTGTATATCGCTTGACATTGAAGTTAAATCGTATGTTTCGCGTTGATTTAAAGCTAATTCGTGTATTTCGCATGAATTTGAAGCTAAATCGTTTGTTTAAAATCGCTATTTCTCACGAATTTGGAGCGAAATCGTGTATATCGCATGATATTTCTGCTAAATCGTATGTTTCGGGTTGATTTAAAGCTATTTCGTGTATTTCGCATGAATCTGAAGCTAAATTGTACATTTCGCATGAATTTGAAGCTAAATCGTGTATATCGCATGATATTTCTGCTAAATCGTAAGTTTCGCGTTGATTTAAAGCTAATTCGTGTATTTCGCATTAATCTGAAGTTAAATAGTTCATATCACATGAATTTGAAGCTAAATCGTTTGTTTAAAATCGCTATATCGCAAGAATTTGAAGCGAAATCGTGTATATCGCTTGATATTGAAGTTAAATCGTATGTTTCGCGTTGATTTAAAGCTAATTCGTGTATTTCGCATGAATCTGAAGTAAATAGTTCATATCACATGAATTTGAAGCTAAATCGTTTGTTTAAAATCGCTATTTCGCAAGAATTTGAAGCGAAATCGTGTATATCGCATGATATTTCTGCTAAATCGTAAGTTTCGCGTTGATTTAAAGCTAATTCGTGTATTTCGCATTAATCTGAAGTTAAATAGTTCATATCACATGAATTTGAAGCTAAATCGTTTGTTTAAAATCGCTATATCGCAAGAATTTGAAGCGAAATCGTGTATATCGCATGATATTTCTGCTAAATCGTATGTTTCGCGTTGATTTAGAGCTAATTCGTGTATTTCGCATTAATCTGAAGCTAAATTGTTCATATCACATGAATTTGAAGTTAAATCGTTTGTTTAAAATCGCTATTTCTCACGAATTTGAAGCGAAATCGTGTATATCGCTTGATATTGAAGTTAAATCGTATGTTTCGCGTTGATTTAAAGCTAATTCGTGTATTTCGCATTACTCTGAAGCTAAATTGTTCATATCACATGAATTTGAAGCTAAATCGTGTGTTTAAAATCGCTATTTCGCACGAATTTGAAGCGAAATCGTGTATATCGAATGATATTTCTGCTAAATCGTATGTTTCGCGTTGATTTAAAGCTAATTCGTGTATTTCGCATTAATCTGAAGTTAAATAGTTCATATCACATGAATTTGAAGCTAAATCGTTTGTTTAAAATCGCTATTTCGCAAGAATTTGAAGCGAAATCGTGTATATCGCATGATATTGACGATAAATCGTATGCTTCGCATTGATTTAAAGCTAATTCGTGTATTTCGCATGAATCTGAAGCAAAATTGTTCATTTCGCATGAATTTGAAGCTAAATCGTTTGTTTAAAATCGCTATTTCGCAAGAATTTGAAGCGAAATCGTGTATATCGCATGATATTTCTGTTAAATCGTATGTTTCGCGTTGATTTAGAGCTAATTCGTGTATTTCGCATGAATCTGAAGCTAAATTGTTCATATCGCATGAACTTGAAGCTAAATCGTTTGTTTAAAATCGCTATTTCGCACGAATTTGAAGCAAAATCGTGTATATCGCATGATATTTCTGTTAAATCGTATGTTTCGCGTTGATTTAGAGCTAATTCGTGTATTTCGCATGAATCTGAAGCTAAATTGTTCATTTCGCATGAATTGGAAACTAAATCGTTTGTTTAAAATCGCTATTTCGCACGAATTTGAAGCAAAATCGTGTGTTTCGCATGATATTTCTGCTAAATCGTATGTTTCGCGTTGATTTAAAGCTAATTCGTGTATTTCGCATTAATCTGAAGCTAAATTGTTCATTTCGCATGAATTTGAAGCTAAATCGTTTGTTGAAAATCGCTATTTCGCACGAATTTGAAGCGAAATCGTGTGTTTCGCAAGATATTGACGATAAATCGTATGTTTCGCATTGATTTAAAGCTAATTCGTGTATTTCGCATGAATCTGAAGCAAAATTGTTCATTTCGCATGAATTTGAAGCTAAATCGTTTGTTTAAAATCGCTATTTCTCACGAATTTGAAGCGAAATCGTGTATATCGCTTGATTTTGAAGTTAAATCGTATGTTTCGCGTTGATTTAAAGCTAATTCGTGTATTTCGCATGAATCTGAAGTTAAATAGTTCATATGACATGAATTTGTAGCTAAATCGTTTGTTTAAAATAGCTATTTCTCACGAATTTGAAGCGCGAAAAATCGTGTATATCGCTTGATATTGAAGTTAAATCGTATGTTTCGCGTTGATTTAAAGCTAATTCGTGTATTTCGCATGAATCTGAAGTTAAATAGTTCATATCACATGAATTTGAAGCTAAATCGTTTGTTTAAAATCGCTATTTCGCAAGAATTTGAAGCGAAATCGTGTATATCGAATGATATTTCTGCTAAATCGTATGTTTCGCGTTGATTTAAAGCTAATTCGTGTATTTCGCATTAATCTGAAGTTAAATAGTTCATATCACATGAATTTGAAGCTAAATCGTTTGTTTAAAATCGCTATTTCGCAAGAATTTGAAGCGAAATCGTGTATATCGCATGATATTGACGATAAATCGTATGCTTCGCATTGATTTAAAGCTAATTCGTGTATTTCGCATGAATTTGAAGCAAAATTGTTCATTTCGCATGAATTTGAAGCTAAATCGTTTGTTTAAAATCGCTATTTCGCAAGAATTTGAAGCGAAATCGTGTATATCGCATGATATTTCTGTTAAATCGTATGTTTCGCGTTGATTTAGAGCTAATTCGTGTATTTCGCATGAATCTGAAGCTAAATTGTTCATATCGCATGAATTTGAAGCTAAATCGTTTGTTTAAAATCGCTATTTCGCACGAATTTGAAGCAAAATCGTGTATATCGCATGATATTTCTGTTAAATCGTATGTTTCGCGTTGATTTAGAGCTAATTCGTGTATTTCGCATGAATCTGAAGCTAAATTGTTCATTTCGCATGAATTGGAAACTAAATCGTTTGTTTAAAATCGCTATTTCGCACGAATTTGAAGCAAAATCGTGTGTTTCGCATGATATTTCTGCTAAATCGTATGTTTCGCGTTGATTTAAAGCTAATTCGTGTATTTCGCATTAATCTGAAGCTAAATTGTTCATTTCGCATGAATTTGAAGCTAAATCGTTTGTTGAAAATCGCTATTTCGCACGAATTTGAAGCGAAATCGTGTGTTTCGCATGATATTGAAGCTAAATCGTATGTTTCGCGTTGATTTAAAGCTAATTCGTGTATTTCGCATTAATCTGAAGCTAAATTGTTCATTTCGCATGAAGTTGAAGCTAAATCGTTTGTTCAAAATCTCTATTTCGCAAGAATTTGAAGCGAAATCGTGTATATCGCATGATATTTCTGCTAAATCGTATGTTTCGCGTTGATTTAGAGCTAATTCGTGTATTTCGCATTAATCTGAAGCTAAATTGTTCATATCACATGAATTTGAAGCTAAATCGTTTGTTTAAAATCGCTATTTCGCACGAATTTGAAGCGAAATCGTGTATATCGCATGATATTTCTGCTAAATCGTATGTTTCGCGTTGATTTAGAGCTAATTCGTGTATTTCGCATTAATCTGAAGCTAAATTGTTCATATCACATGAATTTGAAGCTAAATCGTTTGTTTAAAATCGCTATTTCGCACGAATTTGAAGCGAAATCGTGTATATCGCATGATATTTCTGCTAAATCGTATGTTTCGCGTTGATTTAGAGCTAATTCGTGTATTTCGCATTAATCTGAAGCTAAATTGTTCATATCACATGAATTTGAAGCTAAATCGTTTGTTTAAAATCGCTATTTCGCACGAATTTGAAGCGAAATCGTGTATATCGCATGATATTTCTGCTAAATCGTATGTTTCGCATTGATTTAAAGCTAATTCGTGTATTTCGCATGAATCTGAAGCAAAATTGTTCATTTCGCATGAATTTGAAGCTAAATCGTTTGTTTAAAATCGCTATTTCGCACGAATTTGAAGCGAAATCGTGTATATCGTTTGATATTGAAGCTAAATCGTGTGTTTCGCGTTGATTTAAAGCTAATTCGTGTATATCGCATGAATCTGAAGCTAAATTGTTCATTTCGCATGAATTTGAAGCTAAATCGTATGTTTAAAATCGCTATTTCTCACGAATTTGAAGCGAAATCGTGTATATCGCTTGATATTGAAGTTAAATCGTATGTTTCGCGTTGATTTAGAGCTAATTCGTGTATTTCGCATTAATCTGAAGCTAAATTGTTCATATCACATGAATTTGAAGCTAAATCGTTTGTTTAAAATCTCTATTTCGCGCGAATTTGAATCGAAATCGTGTGTTTCGCATGATATTGAAGTTACATCGTATGTTTCGCGTTGATTTAAAGCTAATTCGTGTATTTCGCATTAATCTGAAGCTAAATTGTTCATTTCGCATGAATTTGAAGCTAAATCGTTTGTTGAAAATCGCTATTTCGCACGAATTTCAATCGAAATCGTGTGTTTCGCATGATATTGAAACTAAATCGTATGTTTCGCGTTGATTTAAAGCTAATTCGTGTATTTCGAATTAATCTGAAGCTAAATTGTTCATATCACATGAATTTGAAGCTAAATCGTTTGTTTAAAATCGCTATTTCGCAAGAATTTGAAGCGAAATCGTGTATATCGCATGATATTTCTGCTAAATCGTATGTTTCGCGTTGATTTAGAGCTAATTCGTGTATTTCGCATTACGCTGAAGCTAAATGGTTCATATCACACGAATTTGAAGCTAAATCGTTTGTTTAAAATCGCTATTTCGCACGAATTTGAAGCGAAATCGTGTGTTTCGCATGATATTGACGATAAATCGTATGTTTCGCATTGATTTAAAGCTAATTCGTGTATTTCGCATGAATCTGAAGCCAAATTGTTCATTTCGCATGAATTTGAAGCTAAATCGTTTGTTTAAAATCGCTATTTCGCACGAATTTGAAGCGAAATCGTGTGTTTCGCAAGATATTGACGATAAATCGTATGTTTCGCATTGATTTAAAGCTAATTCGTGTATTTCGCATGAATCTGAAGCAAAATTGTTCATTTCGCATGAATTTGAAGCTAAATCGTTTGTTTAAAATCGCTATTTCTCACGAATTTGAAGCGAAATCATGTATATCGCTTGACATTGAAGTTAAATCGTATGTTTCGCGTTGATTTAAAGCTAATTCGTGTATTTCGCATGAATCTGAAGTTAAATAGTTCATATCACATGAATTTGAAGCTAAATCGTTTGTTTAAAATCGCTATTTCGCAAGAATTTGAAGCGAAATCGTGTATATCGCATGATATTTCTGCTAAATCGTATGTTTCGCGTTGATTTAAAGCTATTTCGTGGATTTCGCATGAATTTGAAGCTAAATCGTTTGTTTAAAATCGCTATTTCTCACGAATTTGGAGCGAAATCGTGTATATCGCATGATATTTCTGCTAAATCGTATGTTTCGGGTTGATTTAAAGCTATTTCGTGTATTTCGCATGAATCTGAAGCTAAATTGTACATTTCGCATGAATTTGAAGCTAAATCGTGTATATCGCATGATATTTCTGCTAAATCGTAAGTTTCGCGTTGATTTAAAGCTAATTCGTGTATTTCGCATTAATCTGAAGTTAAATAGTTCATATCACATGAATTTGAAGATAAATCGTTTGTTTAAAATCGCTATATCGCAAGAATTTGAAGCGAAATCGTGTATATCGCTTGATATTGAAGTTAAATCGTATGTTTCGCGTTGATTTAAAGCTAATTCGTGTATTTCGCATGAATCTGAAGTAAATAGTTCATATCACATGAATTTGAAGCTAAATCGTTTGTTTAAAATCGCTATTTCGCAAGAATTTGAAGCGAAATCGTGTATATCGCATGATATTTCTGCTAAATCGTAAGTTTCGCGTTGATTTAAAGCTAATTCGTGTATTTCGCATTAATCTGAAGTTAAATAGTTCATATCACATGAATTTGAAGCTAAATCGTTTGTTTAAAATCGCTATATCGCAAGAATTTGAAGCGAAATCGTGTATATCGCATGATATTTCTGCTAAATCGTATGTTTCGCGTTGATTTAGAGCTAATTCGTGTATTTCGCATTAATCTGAAGCTAAATTGTTCATATCACATGAATTTGAAGTTAAATCGTTTGTTTAAAATCGCTATTTCTCACGAATTTGAAGCGAAATCGTCTATATCGCTTGATATTGAAGTTAAATCGTATGTTTCGCGTTGATTTAAAGCTAATTCGTGTATTTCGCATTACTCTGAAGCTAAATTGTTCATATCACATGAATTTGAAGCTAAATCGTGTGTTTAAAATCGCTATTTCGCACGAATTTGAAGCGAAATCGTGTATATCGAATGATATTTCTGCTAAATCGTATGTTTCGCGTTGATTTAAAGCTAATTCGTGTATTTCGCATTAATCTGAAGTTAAATAGTTCATATCACATGAATTTGAAGCTAAATCGTTTGTTTAAAATCGCTATTTCGCAAGAATTTGAAGCGAAATCGTGTATATCGCATGATATTGACGATAAATCGTATGCTTCGCATTGATTTAAAGCTAATTCGTGTATTTCGCATGAATCTGAAGCAAAATTGTTCATTTCGCATGAATTTGAAGCTAAATCGTTTGTTTAAAATCGCTATTTCGCAAGAATTTGAAGCGAAATCGTGTATATCGCATGATATTTCTGTTAAATCGTATGTTTCGCGTTGATTTAGAGCTAATTCGTGTATTTCGCATGAATCTGAAGCTAAATTGTTCATATCGCATGAATTTGAAGCTAAATCGTTTGTTTAAAATCGCTATTTCGCACGAATTTGAAGCAAAATCGTGTATATCGCATGATATTTCTGTTAAATCGTATGTTTCGCGTTGATTTAGAGCTAATTCGTGTATTTCGCATGAATCTGAAGCTAAATTGTTCATTTCGCATGAATTGGAAACTAAATCGTTTGTTTAAAATCGCTATTTCGCACGAATTTGAAGCAAAATCGTGTGTTTCGCATGATATTTCTGCTAAATCGTATGTTTCGCGTTGATTTAAAGCTAATTCGTGTATTTCGCATTAATCTGAAGCTAAATTGTTCATTTCGCATGAATTTGAAGCTAAATCGTTTGTTGAAAATCGCTATTTCGCACGAATTTGAAGCGAAATCGTGTGTTTCGCAAGATATTGACGATAAATCGTATGTTTCGCATTGATTTAAAGCTAATTCGTGTATTTCGCATGAATCTGAAGCAAAATTGTTCATTTCGCATGAATTTGAAGCTAAATCGTTTGTTTAAAATCGCTATTTCTCACGAATTTGAAGCGAAATCGTGTATATCGCTTGATATTGAAGTTAAATCGTATGTTTCGCGTTGATTTAAAGCTAATTCGTGTATTTCGCATGAATCTGAAGTTAAATAGTTCATATGACATGAATTTGTAGCTAAATCGTTTGTTTAAAATCGCTATTTCGCAAGAATTTGAAGCGAAATCGTGTATATCGCATGATATTTCTGCTAAATCGTATGTTTCGCGTTGATTTAGAGCTAATTCGTGTATTTCGCATGAATCTGAAGCTAAATTGTTCATTTCGCATGAATTGGAAACTAAATCGTTTGTTTAAAATCGCTATTTCGCACGAATTTGAAGCAAAATCGTGTGTTTCGCATGATATTTCTGCTAAATCGTATGTTTCGCGTTGATTTAAAGCTAATTCGTGTATTTCGCATTAATCTGAAGCTAAATTGTTCATTTCGCATGAATTTGAAGCTAAATCGTTTGTTGAAAATCGCTATTTCGCACGAATTTGAAGCGAAATCGTGTGTTTCGCAAGATATTGACGATAAATCGTATGTTTCGCATTGATTTAAAGCTAATTCGTGTATTTCGCATGAATCTGAAGCAAAATTGTTCATTTCGCATGAATTTGAAGCTAAATCGTTTGTTTAAAATCGCTATTTCTCACGAATTTGAAGCGAAATCGTGTATATCGCTTGATATTGAAGTTAAATCGTATGTTTCGCGTTGATTTAAAGCTAATTCGTGTATTTCGCATGAATCTGAAGTTAAATAGTTCATATGACATGAATTTGTAGCTAAATCGTTTGTTTAAAATCGCTATTTCGCAAGAATTTGAAGCGAAATCGTGTATATCGCATGATATTTCTGCTAAATCGTATGTTTCGCGTTGATTTAGAGCTAATTCGTGTATTTCGCATGAATCTGAAGCTAAATTGTTCATTTCGCATGATTGGAAACTAAATCGTTTGTTTAAAATCGCTATATCGCAAGAATTTGAAGCGAAATCGTGTATATCGCTTGATATTGAAGTTAAATCGTATGTTTCGCGTTGATTTAAAGCTAATTCGTGTATTTCGCATGAATCTGAAGTAAATAGTTCATATCACATGAATTTGAAGCTAAATCGTTTGTTTAAAATCGCTATTTCGCAAGAATTTGAAGCGAAATCGTGTATATCGCATGATATTTCTGCTAAATCGTAAGTTTCGCGTTGATTTAATGCTAATTCGTGTATTTCGCATTAATCTGAAGTTAAATAGTTCATATCACATGAATTTGAAGCTAAATCGTTTGTTTAAAATCGCTATATCGCAAGAATTTG